>NW_019103174.1:0-94357 GCF_001856785.1 Myzus persicae | reverse complement strand
GTGTGGAGGAGTAGGAGATGAGACGGAAGGGGACGCGAGTGTAACATAGGTACCTCTCTGCCGTCGGTGATAAGCCTCCGGCATCCCGGCACATGTACGCGCTCGTTGTTTGGTCGGCACACAACGCATTCGAACGCACTATATATACATACGGTATTTTTTTCTCCGTTTCGGTCGCGTCATTATAATAATCCCGAAAAGTGTCACGAGCCCGACCCGGCACGCTCATGCATCCGCCCGCCATAATACAGTCGTAGTCGTAGTCCTCCGCGTGCACCGTCCAAGACACGTCCTCCGCGCTCGTCTTCCTGCCGTTAAAATCAGGAATTCGAATTTTAATTTTTTGTTTTCCGTGCCTGTATTCGAGTGTGTGCGCCTGTGGTGACGAGAGTTTTTCTCTACTTCTCTGTCGTCCCCGTCCACCGATACCTTGAGGCAGCGGTGTTCGTTAACTGAAAACACTGAGCGCTTTACACATTATCTTCCAGGATCCTCTGAAAATACGTGCGGCGTTTCGACAATACGTAATATTGTAGTCACCGAGACCAGAATGACGACGCGTCGTAAGTTCCTACTGTTGACGGTAATGTTTTTGGCCTTATACGGTACCGCTGGAGCCCAGTCACGTGGCACCTCGGGGCCAGTCGGCCGGAGCATTTGCGACACTTGCGCGTGTGCCCCCGACAACGTCACTCCCGTGACGGTCAACTGCACTTGTACGAAGACAAAAGTAAGAAAACACTGCCGTTTTGGTATTATTATTATTATTTGTATTATAATTGTGTAGTGAGTTTATGACAAAGGAACGTAATGCAAATAAAAAAAAACGACCCTGTCAGGCGTTTAGCGGGGTGGCTACTGAAAAACCTGTTTCGAGACGACCGTGCCTTTAATATTTTTAATATTATAATATTGTATTTCCACCGCGTATCCACTGTTTTTGACGTCCAGACGTCGAGTTATGAGAGGAGGTGGTTGTTTTTCGTTTTTTACCTCCCGGCATTCCACGCACGTCTCTCACGAATGTCTCTACAAGTTGCTGGAATGCACAGACATGGACGAATTGGTGGTCCGTGTCATATAGGCGTATTATAGGAAAGGTACGACCCTCGTTGATCATTCGATCGTTTACACTTTACGACCGCGAGAGTTTGTCGATCGTTAACGGCGATTGTTTTATCGAGTTGTTTCTCCACTTTCGAGCTGAGTAATTCTGGCGGCAACCTTTTTTTTATTATAAATTAACGGAGGAATGAATCGTCCACAAACTCAGTCAAAAATATACTACACGGCTGGTCGTTACATTTGTTTAATTTGTTAAATTGTATTTTATAAACTCGTTCTTTTTTTACACGTTCGGGTATATATTTTACCATGCAAACAATTCAACTCGAGTCATGGTGGAGTTTTTCTTGGTAAATTAAATAGGACTTATGGGAGTTTTAAAGTTTTCAGTAGGATCCCTCTCTTGGGAAACATTATAGTAGATACGTAAAAGTACCGGCCTAACCATTATGATGTATAACACTTTTGTAATTTCATTTCAAAAATCACCTTCCCATTACTTATTTAAAGTTTCCATCCATTAGCATTATCGTTAATATTTCTCATAGTGACATATTTTTTAGCTGTGTAAATACTCACAATTAAAATTAAATACTTTATTTATGTATTTATGGGTTTGTGTTGTATCTATACTAATAAAATGTGTTATTTATTGAAAAACTAATGACACGGATTATATTAATATAAAACAAAATATAATTACATAGTAATATTATAATCAATTTAATAAATTATTGTGCACTGTGATTATAATTAAACGGATAGCTTAATATTAATTTTTAAAAATTGATTTCTAAACGTTTATTTATATGATAACTTATCATTAAAGCAATAGCTAAAGCTCAATAGGTACAATATTATGCACATACCTAAACCTAATAAACCTATTGATTTTATATTACTATTGCCATACCTGCTCTATTTTTTTAATTTTAGAAGTTCACATAGGTACATATCAATTTGTATTATTTGTTCAACGTAAATACCTTTTGTAGATGAATAATTATAACTGAGGTCATTGATGTTACATTCATATTTTTTGAACTCGGTATTAAAAATATTAATAATTGATCAGTACCTACAGAATACAACTATTTTGAATTTTATAAGTATTTTAAAACTAATTCACTTCTATAATAAATAGAACTGTGAGAAAAAATGATGAAATTAACTTCCAAATGCTCACATTCTTGTCATTATTACCCTAGTAACTTAGAAATCACTAAAATAGTAAACACCATAGTGCACACTATGAGACAGCGGAAACACAGCTATCGCGTATTTGTTTGTATGTTATTCTATAGTTGTTTAAATACGTACGCGATCAATTGAGTATTGTTTTATGGGATTCAATGTTTGATTAAAAATATAAAATTGGTCAATATTAAATTTTACTTTTTTGAACTTTTTTGATTAAACACATAAATGACAAATTTACTCATACATTTTTATTATAATCTATAAAAAATAATGGAATAACAATAATATAATCAGTTATCCCCGTGAAAAATATAAATGGTTTTGAATGGTTCGCGATTTAATTTATTTTCAATAACCAGTATTCAATAAAAATTAAAATATTATCATTATAAATAATATTATTTAATGATTAAGTATTAACAGTAAAAATAACTTGCAAAACTTGAATGTTTAAAAAAGTACTGACATTTTTCTGATATATTTATATATGACTTGAACATTTCAAAGTGCGTGAGAAAATATATTTGCAATAGGATAGATTAGGTCTACACTTTATTAAAAAATAAAATGTAATAACATTAGACTGTACTTGTTACTATATACATTTTAACTTAATAAATTATTAATTCATGGTAAGGATATCCATACTTTTTGGACATATAGCTAAGTATATTACCTGTAGTAATTTTAAAACAACAATTGCAGTAAATTAGTTGTTATAATTAAATTTAAAAAATACAATAGAGACGATTTAATCTTGATTTTTTTTAGAGCTTTGATACAGTATATTTTTAATAATAAACGAGCCTTTTATACCAACAACTATACTTAGAACTTACTAAATTACTTTATTTCAGCTTTAAATTATAACGAGAAGGGTTCGGGCTTATTCAAATGGTTTTAATTATTTATTTTGACATTTATATTTTCAGTACATTTAGTAGCAATAAAACACGCAGTATTTGGCCATATCTAAATACATTGTTTTAATTTACTGCGTGAAAAAAAGTATATATTAGATATATTTATTAGGTTATTAATATTATATTGTATTTATATAAATATTCAATAGTTTGTTACAATAATTTAGTCCAAGTATAGTTAATGTTAGTATATTTTGTATACATTATTTTAACTTATTTTGCCTGAGACATGACATTATATTTTAATCTTTGAACTATAGATTAATCAGTTAGGTTAAACATTTTTTTATATACATTTTTAATATTTATGAACCATGCATTTTACATGAGGACATTTTCTAAACAATTACCTTTTACTAAAAATCAATTAACACTTTTATGTACCACTGATTAAAAGTGTTCGTATCAAAGTCTCATATTTTCATATTTTCCATAACTTCAATGTTATATAATTTATATGTTATAGTTTGTTTATCATTCGACAATACGAATATCAAAGAGTTTATTAAAATACGAGTTTATCTTGAATTTCCTTATCATAAACAAGTATAAAAGGAAAATCAAACTCATCACGAGCATGCCAACATCCTGGTTTCTTATCATAATATGTTTATGTGCATGTTATAAAAATTAAATGTTGAATTTTATCATAAAATAAAATAATATGTGATGGATCTAAATATGGCTGAATGTCAATAAAATATTGAAGACAATACAAAATTATGATATACTTATATACACAATATATATACTATATAAGTAGTCAAAACGTAATAATGATTTTAATAATGATTTGTATAAATTAGCAACTGCTGTAGTGAACATTGTGACGAAGGTAGAGAAAAACATCCAGAATATATTGTTGAATCGGTATGTGATATGTGTTGTACACACCTATACTATATGAACTGTACTATATATGAAACCATTTAATCGAATGTTTATAACATTCTGAAACAATGATAATACAGCAGCTATTTTTAATAATCAGTAATAATCTATAATATACTAACATACTGGTACTTGTGCAATAATTTGTGCATAATTTAGTTTATTATCATTATTCTAAATAGTCCACTGACTTCCGAGTTACGAGTGCATATAATCTGTCTTCCGGTCAGCAGTTATCGACTTTAACAATACGTGTTTCCTGAAATGACATATTATTATATTCGTTACTACATAGACCAATTAATAATAATATTATACTTTTGGATTATCGATCGATCTTAGTACATTCGTAATACAGTGTTTTATTTTTTGTTAACACAATATCATATTGTTGCTTATTTGAAAACTTAAGGACGATGTCTGATTGAGGACCAAAATGTACAAGATCGTATAAAAGTCTCATTACATAATTCTGGAAAAGTACCATGACGTTCGTCACTTATTGTTGCATTATCAATTTTACGACTGTTATTTATTTATTTTTTTGTGTTGTGTCAAGGGTCGTTGAATAATTATAATGTTTTAACTCAGTTTTCATTATTAAAAAAATTTAAAAATATTATATAATTTACAAAGAAAACAATAATAATAGTTATTTTAAAATTAAATACAATTGGTTGTATAATTAAAACAATTAATTTAGCTAGAGAATATAATAATAATAAAACAACGAATAAAAATTAAAAATCTATTTAAAGTATTACCACCTGAAGTTGAATCTATATTCTATTCTTATAATAATTAATGCTCTAAAAAATATGCATTCATGAACCAATGACGTTTGGTGACTGAATAAATTAATCTTTATTTTTTTTTATAGTGTATAATATTTATGTATAGATAAATAGTATACTAAATAGCTTTTACTACTAAACCATGTACTTAGGTACATTCCAATAATATTTTATTTCTACCTTCTGCAAGTTTATCGATTTATAAAGCAATTTGATACTCAAAATTTTATTGCTTTTATGTGTAGTGTGTACCTACAAAAATGTTTCAAAAAAATAATATCCCTGGTGAAATAATGAATTCGCTTATTCTTCAATCATTCAAATAATTTAACAATCTAAATACAATTAACAATTTTCATTCATTTGTATATTATAATTAATGATATTACTAACACGTACAATTATATACTAATTCACAGAACAAACTATGAATATATTAATATTCATTAGATCAATGTTTTCCTAAAGATTTGAATCTAATCTAAATTAATGTTGTTACGAAATTTGTTTGGGTTCTTTGAATTTGATAACAGCATATATACTCTCGTCTCGTATATCCATGTAATTGTTTTAGGTTCTTCAACAGAAAGCGTCTTATCTTAAGAGCTAACAACATTAAAGTTTATGACCTTTTATAATGAAAAGTTACTAATTATTTCCATTAAAATAACGTAAGATTTAATTAGAAACGAACAGGATATTTCTAACAAAGTTTTAGTTTAATTTGAGCTTTACAATATTTTTTTATTTATTTAGTTTGACTATAGTTTAACATGTCAAGTATTAAACATGAATTGCACGTAAACAAGCTGTTTCAAGACATTGTTGATTTAATATTAAATGGAATGTAAAATAATGATCATAATAATATTTGACTGCCAATTATATAAGAAGTGTGTATTTTACCGAAGCCCTTCATCAAAGTGTTATATCGAACTCATATGATTAATAGATTATGGTAACATAAAATGTCGTTCGAATTCTATGATAGATAATCAACTCGGATTGTCAGAAATAATAATGAATACCAAAATAATAATAATAATTCTAGATCTTTAAACCGTTAATCATTTTAGTGTCTCATTCCGTTTAATATTTTTTTTTACTTTTCATTTGATTTATTGTTATTAAAAAACGGTTTTGTCCGTTACCTACCATTGTACACATACAAATCACTAGACTCTTGTGTGCTTAATGTATTGAGTAAAAACCGGATTGCCAGCAACAGACACATTAAAATATTAAAAGAAACATTTTTCATCTCGCGTGAAGGGTGTAGATAAAAACCGTTTCTTTGTGAACAACTGTCTAGATAAAATGATAAGCATAAAATTAGCCTTGAAATGACGATTGCAGTATTTGAAAGAGACTAGGTTTATAAATAATATTATGATAACATAAGCATTTAAAAGGAATGAATGAGTTACCTACTATGTTATTATAGTATTTACAAATGAGCTTAAGTGAAAAAGTAAAATAATAGAAATGAAGACTTGTCAAAAATCAAAGTATTAGTTCAAAATAAAATATAGTTTCCTACTTATAAACATAAATAATTATATTTATGTAATACATTTTTTCTGTATTATTTTGGAAAAGTAAAAAATCAAATAATAGGTAATACATTATTGTGTACATACTACATACACATGTTAAGTTTTTAAGCGAGTGCATCCTGTTTTTTTTTTTTTGTTTGAAGTCTTTAAACCATACATTTTCTTTTTTTATGAATTAACCCTTGGCAACATAATAGGCTCACTGGGTACTTAATATTTATTTTTAGTAGGTTTTTAACTGGTGGTGGGGGGCAGGGGTGGTATGGTTGGTTAGAACACGTATGTATACGTGACGAGGATTTGTCTTTAAGAACCCGGGTCACCCATCCAAGAACTAGTGTCATCGGCTGATGCTTGACTTCAGAACACGTTTTTGTGACAGAAGCTGATAAACTACCAATCTATTAAACTATATTTTATACATTATAGTGAGTAGTATACTCACTAAAAATAGGATGCCTATACATAACAGTTTTTTAAAACCTAGGTTTTTAATTTTTCAACCAAAATCCTTCTACCCGGGTTAAAAATACGTAATTGAAATCTAAACATTAAAAAAAATCGTTTTCAAAACCCAAACCGAAACCTAAAAATTCCAAATACCGTAACTATTAAAATTTGAAACCTACCTATTATAGAATATAATATACCGGTAGCAGTCACTGAACGAATGATCTGTATGTTCCTACAAGAAACAACCTGAAAATATTATAGCCGATATTATGATAAACGTCTTAAGTGGGATTCTCAGCTACGCGGTATGTCTTATTGTGCAAGGGGTAACGATGGTTACAACTGGTAACTATATAGGTTTAGAAATTGAGCTGTAGTAAATTTTTGGTATACTCGGTTGCAACTTGGTTATTACTTATTACATGATACCAAAAAAGTAAAGTCCAAAAAATGCAATTTGATCGACTCGATACTACACACGACGTATAGCTGTGAATGCGTCTTTACCTTGCGACAGGCAATTCGTCCCGTTCTACAAGATATGTTGAAGATTTGCAATCTAACCTGCTATCAACAGATATTTCGGCACATATCACTTTATCGAGACGGACGACGACTACGTGAAAAAGGTTCAATGGAGAATAAAACGGCACGATAAGATTGGTTGCCTGGCGGTGTCTGTATTTTCCAGAGACTGTAAAAATATAGTTGTCACCTTAGATCACATACATTGGATAGAGCTATAGCGTATATCACGCGTATTCCGTGTTTGAAGCAGAACTCTTCTTGCCCGAAGTACTTATTGTGCATGCGTGAGAAATGAAATAGATCGCGCGGGATGGGGAAGGAACAATAATGTGTTATAGTGATAAGGACGAATAAGGTACTGAATGCTTAGAACATATACTTTGCTCATGCGCAGTGATGGCTTCGGGCACGAACAGCTATGCTTCAAGATTTTAAACCATAGCTCTATCCAGTGTATATGATCAATGTTGTCACCCTTTCGCGATTGGATACAATTTAAACAGCGGTCCCCTAGTTTATACTGCAGTATGCAGAATGTATACCACGGATGAGGTGACCGCCGTCTATTACACGGTTACAAATTGGGTAACCATGGTATTTTCCGTCGGATAGCCAGAAATGGAAAACGGCAGTCACCGACAGTTTTGTATTCTCCACGTGCTCTGAATTTCTCCGAGTTGCTGACCGGTTCTCAACAGTTCTCTATATAATCGTTTACACGTTGCCGTCTAAGAGGGCGTTATCTCTTATGCGGCGCTAAAGCATTCCGGAAAATAAATATCATTAGGTTGACAGTTGTGTTTACGATCCACATGACTATAATAATTCTTAATGCCTAATAAATTGTAGTTAATATTATTAAAGATTATTATTTTTATATTATAATGTATTGCAGTGTTTATAATTTAAATTATGTGGTATATTATGTGGATTGCGAGTAAGTCGTATGTGCGTTTAGCATGTTTGATTTAGAACATAGTTCATATTTTGCATTTAATTTTATGCAAGTTTCTTGTGATCACTTTGGTTTTGTATTTAATATTATCATAAATTATAATATACGCTTATTTCAAAAGTATTGAGAATCGAAAACGTTTAATTCATATTAAAGGATGCAACGTCTATTTTTTGTAAATATAATAGGTTTTATTAAACTGGCCTGCATAAGTTATGCATATTGTATACATCTAATACCGTACCTGTAAGGGGGTGGTTAGGGGTTCATCCCCGAGAAACGTTGTTTAAATTATAGGCTTGTGAACACCACAGATTTATGTATTTAGTATAGAAATGTTTTCAAAAGCTAAATTTTTCGATTGCGTTATGTTTTATATTTTAATGTTGGATAATCTTAATAATATTGTTCGTATTGCCTATTATAATGATTTTCAAAATAATTGCGTTTTTTTTTTTCAAGTATAACGTTACTATAACGTCTTTGATCCCTACTACCGTAATCCAACTTGTATATTATACACATTTACTAATGAAATGTAATTATTATGTTAAATGTGTCTAACCCCGTTTTAGCGTTGAACTGATGATGTATTAATAGCGATTGTCTGTCTGATCCACAGTTGCTGATCGTCCGGGAACAGGACACCGCGATTCTGTCGTCTGTCCGGGATTTGACATTGGCCAGTTGCGGCTTCGTGTCGCTGCCGTCGTCCGGACTGTCAAGCTCGACGTCACTCGCCCGCGTCACGGTGCGTGACATGAAACTGTTCCACTACACGGCCGGCTTGTTCCCGGCACTAGAGAGCCTGTCCGTCGAGGACGTCGGCGAGCTGGTACTCGACGGCTTCGGGCCAGCCAACCGGACGCTCCGTCACCTGACGCTCCGACGCACCACTGTCATCAGGCTGGTCAAGGGCACGGTGACGGCGGCCGCACCACTTCGCCGGGTCCTGTTCGACCGGGTGGAAGTGGACGAGATCGAATCTGGAGCTCTGGCCATGTCGTTCGTTAGTGACGGCGACAACGGTCAACAGGCGGCCGCCGACGGGTTCACGGTCGTCGATTCTACGGTAATTCTATACACCAATAATCATAACTTATAGCTCCAAAAATACTAAAATATGCTATGCAAAAAAAAGTACTTTTTACCGTATGAAAAAAATTCAAGAATGTCACATAAGAGTTGTTTACTGGGTAGGTTAGGTAGTGGCACTCAATCGTTTTGAATGCTAAAACACTGATATAGACACAAAATAACAAAATAGCATTTCAACTTCAAAATAAGCAAAAATATGCAACATGCAATTTCTGTACATAAAGTTTTCTGTAATAAATTTTTAGCTAGCTCACATAGACTTTTTTAAGACCTCTTAAATAAATTATACAAATCCTAGAAGTTATGAGCCCTGTGCCTCGGTTAATGATAAAATATAAAAATCATTAAAAGTGTCCGTTGTCTTTACTAGGTACCTATTACTTTTATTATTATGATGTGATGAAATAAACGAAAATAGGGATTTTAATGTGCATCTTTATGTACGCCGCTCGACGTTACCAAAATGATATCTTTATATCCCACTTGTAAAAGAGAACAACAAGTCAACACCCAGAAAAATATAAACGCCTAATATAAAAATGAGATGTAGAAAAACAATATTTCTAAGAGCATTTTAGATCATTTACCCCTAACTCACTTATTATATTACTACAGGTACTTTAATAGTATGAGAATACGCATCTAATGAGGACATGTGGTTAGGATAACTAAAAACTTAAACAAATCAAAATATAATATTCGTTATTAGCAATCGTATAATATGTTATTGTGATATTATTATATTATACTACGGCTGGACATTTTCAGTATCAGACACAAAGCAGGTATATGTGTTGTACTGACAATAGAAATTACTGTAATTAAATTATTATTTTGGTGTCTTAAGTATTAACTATTTAACGTTATTATTGATCAATAATTTGATGAGTGTTGAAATTAAAAAAAGATGACGTTATCGCTTTTTATTATTCATTAGGTAAATGAAATTATGTAAGGTATCATAATATTCACTCTTTTTGTGCTTATAAAAAATAGTTTAATTTATTAGGTGCCAATATTTTTTTTATCTTTTATTAATTTAAACATGTAACTATATATGCAATGTTTGTAAATGTATTTGAATAATTATCAGTCTATCAGTGATTTAATGAAAAAATAAATATTAAATTTAAGGTTGGTAAAAAATTATCGTTTTCTAAAAATAAATAATTATGTAACAACTAACAGCCATAGTTAATAGTTTCTGACATAAAGGCGAAATTGTTGACTAATATGTAACTTATAAAATTATTTATTTTAATGTTTCTAATTTTTGTTAGTTTTTAGATGTTTTGTGATACTTATATTTAATAAGTTTTCATATTTTAATATTTTTTTTTCGTTCAAATTGGATTATCTTCTAAAAATTACTATACTCATTTATATTGCTATACTTATAATATTATAACATGTAATGCAAATTACAAACTGTAGGTGAATTGAATATTTTCATTCTCTATACCACTGTATTTTGATAGCCTCAAAATTTGTAAAATCTGTTTGACTTATTTTTCTTTGAGTGTCGAGAATACTTTTTCAAATTATAAATTGATTTATTAATTTAATCTTTAAAGTATATTGATTTTATGGCAAAAACAGTTTTCAATACAACACCGTTTTTTAATTTATTTGAGTTTTAGTAGGTAATAGATATTAATTATTGTTTACAACATTCATACAACATTTTAAAGTAATTGAAACGAGTTTTATATTTTAAAATAATAAAAAAAAATTATGTTAGCTTTACTGATATTGAAAAATAACAATAAAAATAAATTGAAAATGTTGTTTAGGGAGGAAGATGGAATACTACAATACGGTTATTATCGTACATAGTGAATATTAATATTCCACATTTCTTTACTACCTATCTACGAAACATATTTTATTTACATTTAAAACACATCGTCTTTCCGATGTTTGAAAGTTTTAAATTTTAAACGAGAAACATGAAACGTTCAACGTATTTTATTAAATTTTATACACACTCAAAGATTTTAAAATACATTTTTATAGACAAAAATTAATTCGACCTACCATATTACTCATTTAAAAATAAATCACTATGATAGCAATATTAATATTAACATAATGTTATTAAACATACCTACTTATATTAATACAGGCTGACTTGGCTCACAATCGTTTTTTGTATGCAATGAGTTAGCATTGAATTCAAATTCAACACATACATTACAGAAACTTACTATTATATGAATTAAAAGTGAAAAATCTCATCTCAGGTACCTAACGCGCTATGACTGCAGTATTGTACAACAATATATTCATAATTAGTCATAATTTAATTATTGTTGTTAATATTATCGTACCAACGTATGACACTGATTACTACTTATCGAGTTTTGTATAATTAAAATGTTGCCAAACCATAAAATATATCCAACAGGACAACAGCTATAATAACACACCGATGATTATTAATTACAAAATCTGTATCGTATTTGCATTATTTAATTACAATTATAATAAGAGTCTTGCTTTATTAAAGTGGAAGAGGAATTCAATTTTTTTTTATTGAAAACACGTTTTATTTGTTTTTGAACATTTCGCTGTAATTCAGTTTTTGTTATTGATTAAAATAAATATGGTACTAAAAACAAAATGTAAATTTAATTAATAATTCCGTCCAAGATAAAAGAAAAAAAACAGGAGTTATTAATTTAATTTCCTTCTACAGTATGATATTGATAGTTTTTAAATTAATGGATTTCATCGAAAAGTTTAAATATTGAAAAATATGAGTTACTATAAATCGAGCACTAAATTTAATTTGGAATGTATTTTGACATAAGTAATCAAACTTCGAAGAAAAATGACGCATGACTCATTGGTTGTATTGATTTGTTTGCCTCTCATTTTATTTTATTTGCGAGTTTCCTCTTTAAATATCTTAGGATTTGTTTAAATTTGCTTTAATGAAATTATTCCAATATACGTAGACGTGAACAAATCGTAATAATTAATTTTAATCTCACTCGCAATGACGAATGCTTCATTTTCGAAATAATTTTAATCTTTGGAATATATTTGAGTTTTAAAAATAATCTTTAAACTAATATTGTTTAAGAATAATCAATTTAAAATGATATTATATAAAGAACGCTCCAGAAAAACGTAACAATTTATATATACCTAATATAATATTTTCTAAGTATTTCGTCTTTTTAAAACATTGTTATATATATATTATATATAACGATTTATGATTTATTTATGCAATATAAATTGAATCTCATTAAACATTTATTTAAGAAAGCAGAAGTTTATCGCATGTTGGGTAACTACGAGAAAGTCATTGTGAGGGTTGATTTAGGGTCGAGTGGCTATAAAAGCTAGTGTATTTTCAATATTGTTTTAAAAATATGAAAAATCGAATTATTATATACGCGTAATACGATTTTGAGTGAAATCCGTTGACTATATTTCATAAATTGTATATGATTATAAAAAAATGGTGTGGTGAGTTTGAAGTATTATTAACGAATATAATATAATATATATTATTACTATGATCTAGAAATTAATTTTTCAACATTCAATAATATGTGAAACAATTTTGTGTGTTAAAATTAAAAAATTAAATGAAACCTAAATCAAAATATATATTTTGATATAGGTAAGTTACATTTAATTGTTTTTCACACGATGTCTTCGAAGTATGATTTCTCGAATGTATGTAATTATTGTCCAATTACACCTACAATCTAAAAAATTCGAACAAAAATGTAATTATTTTTAAAATTTTTGATAACCATTCTAAAAAACCATTAGCATTCATTCATTACCACCGTATGATATGTAATATAAGCATTTGAATATTTTGAAACTATACTCTGTGTACATTATACATTTATGAATAATTTCAGAATTAAAGAATTATGATAAAAAAAAAAATCATTTAAGTGCACAATGATACAAAAACAAAATATTATAAGTATGCATTACACACATACAGTACGTTTGATGAATAATTCATCGATATAGGTAAGGCTGAACTAGACCACACACAGTGACATTGACAATGTAAAGACAACTGTTAAAAATGATAATGTGACATTATAACAATATCTAAAAGTGTTAGTTGTTAGATTGTTAAGATGTTTTACCCCCTTTGTTTTTTTTTCACCTAACAAACCCATTATAATAAAATATCTCAGTCTAAGTAGGTAATATATTTTAACAAGAAGTTTTCAACAGACAAGTTCACGAGAAAAGTGTGGAAAGTTTGACGAACAAAACAATCTTAATAAAATGCAAAATTTAAGGAGTAAAAAGTTTTTTTTACTATAAAATTGAATGTCTAACTTTGAACGTTAAATGTTACCATTCTAGACGAATTTTCTCAAAATCCATCAAATAAAAAAATAAAATAGTAATTTAATAGAAAAATAATGTTTTTAGATGTTATTTGAAAACTTAACTTACAATATACGTGTTGTAACTTGTAAGTGTTGTACAATTCGGAGTACGTTAGAGCTATAAGATGGCAGCATAGTGTAATTTTATCCACGGTAGAATTTTTAATACAACAGCTTATAAAAAATATTGTGATATTATAATATTGCAATATTTGCCAAGTAATGATTTATTTACTATCGAATTTGAGTATTGGAATTCAATAGTAATAATATTCAAATGAATTTAACAGGAAATTGTTTTTCAATAAAAAAAATTGCTTTTGAGATCATCATAATATATTTTGCGGGTGTTCCAATAGAGTAAAATATATACATATATTCTCCAGAATATAGAATGTAAACTCAGAAAATAATAATTATAGATTGCATGTGTGTTGTGGGTGTACGTGTTGTCGTATTTCACAGAGTTTTTTTTTTCTCAATACTTGAGTACATTGTAACTGAATTGTTCACAATGACCTTAAATTTTTAATAATGACTATTCACTGCGATACATAAATGGGTCGCGTTGCTGGACAATCCATTGTTTAAAAGACGGCACATACACAATACTATTTATTTTTTCCACCTTATTTTTTACCTTTACGTCTATTATATGACGGAGAGGTCAACGAATTCTAATATAGGGCACGATAAAACGATAGGTTTTGCATGTATTGTTTTAATTACCAACGATTTAAGCGCGTGACGTTCGATGTTACACAAATACACCACTATTGTTTTCGAAATGTCAATGGTCTGTGTTATTCTTTCCAAACGGTACCATGGTAGCCACTATAGGTATAAAATAATGATGAAAATAATATAATGACAATCTTGTGTATAATAAAAGTAAAAATTATGACAGTATAAGGATTCAAGCGATATAGTGATATACCTAGCGATGATGATAGTGATATCGATATAATTATCTATATATTCACTCAAAACGTACCAATCGATTGGAACTTGATTATAAGTTAGACGAATCTTTGCGATTTGTAGTATTTAGATAAAAAACCAAAACGAAACGGCGTTCGATTGGAATCCGGTTAGGTTTTATTTACGTGTTATATAAATATTATCCAGGAATGAAAAATTTAAAAAAAAAGATCATCGTTCAAAATTTGAAGAAAAGAACTTATTACAACTTACGTATTATCATTATACTAGGTATGTGCATCGTGAAATGAGAGAGCACGCGCTTATTTCTGCGTCAGTGGGTCTTTTAGGGCTCGAATGCATTATACATGCATGGAGGTCTACCAAGGAACTTATAAAGATGAAAGAATATTATTTTATTACTACCGAAGTAAACGGCAGATTTTATTTTATTTTTTACTTTCTTTTTTTGTTGAATTCAATAGCATGCCAAAGGAAATAAACTCCCTAAACAAACTTTTAATACTTTCCTATAAATTACTACGACGTGTATTGTTTAATTTCATTTTTACGTCTGTATACGAGATATATTTAGTTGAATAAAAACCTTTTAATATTCTGGATAAGGTCTCGGTTCGTGTAACTTACTTTGTATACTTATTTAAATATGGTTTCAAACACTGCGTCTTCTTTTTTCCCTTTAGAACGGTGCTTTGAATAACCGTTGTGTATAGTGTATCATACTCGAAAATAATGTACTATTAATATTATACTACTCTGCTTTTTAATAATAATGTATGATGCAAAAATAATTCCTATTCACTGTATCAAATTCTAAGCCAATTACTTAAATGCTTCAAACAAGTTTGTTTATTTTGGAACGCAATTTGTAAACTAGAGTAATATAACGTATTCAGATTCTTACGTTCAGTTAAGTTTAGTAAGACTAGTCTTTCTGGGTAATACATATATAATATATTGTTTTAAACTACAAACCGATTAAAAACCATTTGTAAGTGTTTCATATAAAATTAAAATTTAAGTTTTTTGCCGTCTCGCAGTTAATAAATAATGTTACATTTAAATAAAATAATATTCAGTTGGTATTCAGTATGCATCACTATTGTCACGATTCGTGATTAATAATCAACATATCATTTTACATGTCGTTATGCGTTCTAGACATTGTCGTAGCGAGTGTATTTATATTATTGTATGACATATTGTGTAGACGTATAATGTACCTACCCATAACGATGCGGGGTATATACATGGGTGGGTTAGGTATACATACAAAATACCTTTCGGAATACATAATTTAGTTGTATAATAATTAAACTATGGTATTGAATGAATTCAAATAACACGTCGTGAATGTAAAATTTCTAACGTTTATGGGCAAAACGTGAGAATATCCGATTCGTGTATGGATTCATTGATTTTCGTCGAAGATAAAGGAAAAATAAACTTCAGAAAAAAAGTAATTGCCTAAATTACAGAAAATAGTAACAATAAGAACAGACATTTAGTCGAATGATCGTAGCATTTAATCTCGCGATGGTTGAAAATTTGAAATGCAATTATTATCCGATTGGTCGAGCAAATTAATATTCTTGTAAGCGTACCGATTAAAACCCGATTGAGCTGTTTTACGTTTTATGTTATTTTATTCGATCGGATCAACATTAATTGTGTGGCGCTATATGCAACACCAATTGTTTTAAAGTACTTTTTCAAAATATTATTTTAAATCAAATTTTTTTTTAAATTACAAGAATCATATACGCAAACGTTTAAGACACAAATTATGACCTATCTTCGTGAGTTTTATTGTTCTGTTGTTTCATTGTAATAACATAATAATATTATGCCAACATGCCATAACAATAATGTACTTATTGACCATTGTACACGATTGGAAAACACATTTTTTTAGGACAATATCTTATTTTTAAATCAATAAATGTTCTAGCCACCCTTAGAGTGCAATTTTATATAGAATAATTATAGATACCTCCAAAAATGTATTTATCTATATTATTCCAGACATTTTGTATTCATAAACTTCGTGTTGTTAAAAAGTTTTGAAAACTGATTCTCCTATAAAATAATAAATTTAAAAAGAATGAAACATTCATTGTGCAGGCCTAATGTAATCACCGGAAAATCATTCATCCGCCTGATGTTTTTTTGAGTAAAAGAAAAATACAAGCAATAAGATGCGCAGTCGGAATGTGTAATATAATACAACATAGTATAATGAAACTCCTATCGTAATAAAATACTATTTTAGAAACATTTCATTTTATAACCTGATGTTATTAGACATTAATAATATACAATAATAGAAACTAAGAATGATATTTTATAATAGCCGATAGGTATTTATTAATTTATTTCAAAAAGGTGCCTCTTAGTATTGGGTTACTATTATTATAATATTACAACAATTATTATTTTAATCACAACGCATGTGAATAATTTTGTATTTTGTATTTTAAACTGTTTTAGTATGTATGCCAACTAATTTATTTACTTATGAAACATATTAGGTATAATACTATTTGTAACGCATGCAGTTATAATTTCGTATA
This sequence comes from Myzus persicae, assembly GCF_001856785.1. Classification (NCBI taxonomy): domain Eukaryota; kingdom Metazoa; phylum Arthropoda; class Insecta; order Hemiptera; family Aphididae; genus Myzus; species Myzus persicae. The sequence goes on along the minus strand of NW_019103174.1, from coordinate 77,000 downwards.
ATATAGATTCTCGTGCCAAATTTCCATTTAAAAATTAAAGTATCTACATATTTTATGAAGTATATTATATAAATTGTAATTTGTAAGTCGTTCTCAAAAAAAAATTGACCAAACTATGATGATTGTAACGTTGTTAACATTTTTAAGCATCATAAATACTTTCATCTCGTTTTCTAAAATAATTTGAAATCCTTCGGGGTTTTCAATTTGCCTAATGGAATTTCACTTATTTTAAATGATGCGTTTAGACGTAGAAAATGTTTTACATTAAAACGTAAAAGTGATTTTCTTTGAGCCAATAAAGTTAAATTGTTAGTAAGAACAATATGAATAAGACACGATCGTATAACATTTTGCTTCAAGGAGTTTTCGAAATGGCTAAAATCATTTAGTCTTACGGAATGAAATTATCTTATTTGATAATTTTCTTTATAATAAATTCACCCTTACACTCGTTTAGATAAAGTTGAGAAGTATTACGTTTTCAAACTCCATACAAACAATAATGGAAATAAACTTTCTGCGGAAGAGTGAAATGAGTTATCAGTAATAATGTTACGAAGTATATCTATCGTTATATCTATGTCACGCGATAACAACATTATACTTTTTAGAACATTTGTATTAATAATAATACAAAGGTATATTCGTTTAAAACTCATGTTGCCTATCTCTGTTAAGAATCGCAAAAGCGAAAAACAAATTTCGTAGTCGTAGTAACAAATATAAAATGATACAAATTCCCCTATAATAATACGTACCTATATTATATCTATTTTTATTAAAGTCTAGTTGGAGGTAGTACAAAAAACTAATTAAATCCATTTCATATTGTATATTTAATAAAAATAATCTGATGGGGATAAGTAGTTTCTGATTTTGATTTTTAATTTTCGGAAAACTATATAAATTTCCTTTAAACAACTTACTTGTAATCACTTTTAAAGTAACTCAATATTTTGCTGTGGTGTATAACTATACAAAATTGTGTGTCTACGTTTCATTAAGAAACATGTCACATTTCATCAATAAATATGTGGTATTATACTTATTACAGTTATTAGTAACAACCGCATCAATTAAGCTGGTTTGATAAGTAATAATAAAAATGTTCATCAATGCCCTTTATCTTTAAATATGTTAGTATACTGTAAACAAATAATAAGTCACGATCTCAAGCTTGAATAAGGTTAAAATGCTATTTGGTAATTCATTAATTAAGTGTAGTTATTTTAATCTTGATCTCTTTATGAAGTTCATTATAAAACGAAATTTAAATTAAGAGGGTTTACGAATAATAAACATCCCTTCACCTGAGTTTATAAAATACCATTAATGAACTTTTTAAATTAAAATTACGTTTGGAATACATCATAAAAAAATTAAATCAAACTTTCTAGCACACTATTATATGTAGTAATTCAAGAGTGGTAAGTGTAACAGAGAATAAATTAAATATTATTTAAACAAAAAAGTACTAACCACATACATACAACACACATAATTAAATAAAATATGTATAAAAAGATAAAAATATTTTGGACTAGGTACCCATAAGTTATTGTAAATAAATGATAAATATTGTATTAAACACAATATTCATATTACATATCACAATATCACATAAACATACGTTTTAAATAAAATATTGTGAGAATATATTAGAAAATAAGCAGAACTAAAAATGTGTAAATTATAATATAAATAGGTATATGTAGTATGTACTAATTTATTATATTTTTGAACAAATTAAAGCGCGAGGAAAACATAATATTATTACCAAATTTTAAAACATTTTTTTTTTGAACATTTTAACACATAACACAAAATTATTGAAATTGCTAATAATGTCATTATAAAGAATTTTAAAAAATAGGCACCAGGTATCTACATCAATATTTGAAATTTAAAACATAATGAACCAATTTACTTCAACAACCTCCTCGCCCTCAACGAATCTTGTCAAATATATTCTCCAATAGTTGTAGCATAACGTAGTTAAGTAATAAATTATTTATCAAATTAGTTTTAAACGGGTTAAAGATGTTAAACGTTGTTTAGTCAAACCTCAATAGTTCTACTGAAAACATGAAACACGTCAACGACGACCAATACTAAAACCTGTCGCCCACTGAACAAACGTTGTAAAATATTGTTTTGTTCACAGATCAAATTGGTGCAGTCAGGTGGCGTGACGGTACGGTCTGGCGCCGTCAGGATCCTGAACAGCACTCTGGATGATTTAGCGTCTGGCGCTGTGGTAGTGGACGACGCGCGTGGTGGCATCCGGCTGTCCGGCAACCGTCTTGGAGCGATAACTGGTGACAGCGTGTCCGCGGTCCGGTGGGACGGTGATGCAGCTGTACACGTGGACGGAAACGCGTTCCGCACACTTCCGGCTGACTTGCAGCTTCTCCGGTCCGAGCGGCCCGCCGAGTTCGTCGGCAACGACGTGGATAACGTGGATCTGGGCCCGTTCCTTTTCGGCCTGGGGCCCGCTGTCCGGGCGTCCGACAATCGGTTCACATGCGACTGTGACCCGCGACACATTAGCGTGCTCAAGATCAACCAGGTGTTCCCAGGCCTGCTGCAGCCGGACGTCGACAGCCGGTTCGCCCGTTTGCTGGCTGACAACTACTGCCGACAGCCGGCCAACATCACGCTTGCCGGTTACAGGGACCTGCTGGTCAGGGAGATTGTCTGCGAGGGTGCCAACGTGACCGCGGTCCAGCCGCCACAGTCACCTACAGCCCAATCACCACCGTCCAGTGATGTCACGGCCCCTAACCGTGGTAACACGGTCGCCACCTCCACTGCAGTGTACGTGACCGCAGCCACCGTCGCCACTTCGTTGCTGCTGCGCAACCTATCTGTCAGCTGAACGCCTTTAGTGGTTTCCTAATTCAATTTTTTAATATTTTTTATTTTAAACATCTTTTTCATTTTTTTTTACGTCAGAAAACTCTATACCATCGCAATGCCGAACGGTTTTTAAACTTAAAATCATAATAATATAATGGTAATATAGGTATTATTACTTAAATCGGTTTCAATTTTATTTTTATTTTTATATTCCTACTTTGAAACTGTATAGGTACAACCGATGCGCTGTTCCTCCACATATAATAATAATAATATTAGATATTAAATTTGTAAATAATATTATGATATATTTAGATAAACAGTGTAATTTTATTTTATTTTTTTATTTTTTGAGACATTAAAAACATTTTGTATATCTTTTCATTCGCCGTATTAATTGACAGTAGGCCACAATAATAATATTCCGATACCATTATTGTTGAAGTCTATTATTTCAGCAATGGTTACGTCCTGGTTCACATTCTACATGTGTGTACATTGTGTTGCATAAACGTTTGCTCCTCGAAATCGAGGTCATCGATATAGTTAGTTAAAATATTTTTATTTTACTAGAAAACCGATAATGCTAATGTTGTTATGAACAAAAATAACAATAATCAAAATTTTAATGTCTGACAGATGTAATATAATTATTATATTTATTTATTTTATAGAAACGGGTATAAAATTAAAATTAAAAAACATTTAAATAATTGGATGGGTATTATTATTATTATTACTATCCAATTACGTAACGTAATGAAAACTGGAATGACCCCTTAGAGTCCATTGAACATTGGCAAACAAGTCATTAAATATTTAATAGAATAACTAAAAATGTTAATGTAGTATAAAATTTTAGTTGCGTTGTAATTTAAATCAGATACAACTACACTATACCGCTGTCGTTTTAATCAATAAACTTTTCAAACGTTAACATTATATTGTAAATTAAATTTCATCATTTAAACATATCTGTAATTGTAAGTACTGTAAAATGAAATCCTCTAATGAAGGTTTAATAATATAATATACAATATGACAATGGATAAGCTTTTCATGGCCCGTTATGTCCGTACATCATGATTCGTGACGACTATAACTATTAACTTCCTCTTAAAATATTATTCTGTCGTATTGTCATTGAAGGGCGTTATACGAATTTGTTAGGGGTTTTAGTTAGGCAATTTTAATGAATATTTTAGAAAATGAAAAATTCTATACAATAATATAGTAAATATATTATTTTAAACACATTTACATTGTAATATACATTTTTGACCTTTTGTAAGATCCCATTACCTCTGTACCTATTTATTGTTGCATAATATTATGGATAATATGATAAAAAAAGTTATTTCCGCGAACCGTTGAATATCATTCTTCAAAATAATATACTTTCATCGAACAACTACATTTGTGTATGAAGCCGAATTTAATCTGATTTGCAACATTTTTTATTTGTGTTTTTGATAACTGAGTTCTCAAAAATATTACATAACTAAACAAAAACTTTGAAAATTAACAACAACATACAGATTACGCAAACGAATTTACGGACATGGCCCTCATATTGCCTACCATCCATTTTATTTTTAAAAGTTTAGGCGAATAATTGCCTTCTGATTTCAAATATATCATTCTCTTGAATTCCTTCCCATTTTAGGTAGTGACACTCTTGTACTCGAATCGCCTCCGACAAATAAAATTATTAATTAATCGATTTTTGGTTGAAATCAGAATACACATGTATATATATATATATTTTTTTTTAAACAAAAAACAATTATGAAGGTATGCAAAAGAGTTAATCCAAAAAGATGGAAGTCTGGCCTTACGTCATAGGAAAAATCAGTAAATTAATAAGTCAATGTCGATTGGAATCAAAACTAATAATTAATATTTTAATAAATAAAACAGACAAACGAAAATTTTTTAATATTACGGAAATCGATATAATAGTCTAAGGTACTTAATGTACAACTATTGATATATTAATTAATAATCTAGGTCTGCTCTTGGAGGAAATTCGAATAGACCGTTAGAGTGTACTTGATTTTCCTCCGAAAACCCCTATAGGTATTTCGAGCGAACAAAATACAAAACCATTACATCTGGTTTTTAAAATAACGTATAATATATTACTATTCCTTGAAATGTAAATAACAGCGAATAAAGCACTTAAAATAAACAGCAAATACATGTATGTATTAAAATATTATAGTCTACCTATCTATTGTTATGCAATCAATGTAAACAAAAACTATGTGCCATTAGTGTTTGTTCGTTTAATTTTATGGTTTAAGAGCAACTGAATTCACCGATTACATAAGAGAAAATCAAATTTACCTTGAGAATGATACTCTAGATGCATGTATTATAACTTTGGTTAAACACTCATCTCTCCTTATGTTTACTTTGTTGTCTTCAATTAATAGGGAGAATGGTATTTGATTATACGTCCCTATATATTTGTTATTCATTTTGATGAGAATTATTTCTGAAAAAGACTGTGTATTCTGTTTTACTAAAGTATAGTTGGTATTAAAAAATACACCAGGTCAAACCAAACCTCCTTTTCGTGATGATAATAAAAATAATAAAGAAAATAATAATCACTTTTTATTTATTCATAAGATAATATTATTGTTTTTTTTTTATTCATCTCCGGGAAAAACAAATTTAAATTGAATAAAAGTTATTAAAATAATTACAAATATGTTTTTGTTTTATTTTAATAAACAATTACTTTATCCTTGAGTTTTTAATTTCTTTTAGTTTTTGTTATCATTATACATACCTATTTAATATTATATATTTCTTACGATTTAAAATTAAAGTATAATATTTTATTTTTCTCAAAAGGTTTTAATAACTATAATATTAAACATAGTAATTTGAAGTATCAACACAAATACCCATAACTCTATATTATAAATGCTAACTGAGCGGTAATAAATTATTTACATCTCTAGGGAGTAGGGTCACTGGTAAATGTACCTAATTTTATTTTTAGCAAAATAATATACCTGTATCAATGTTATATAAACAAATTATGTAACGCGTATAATGGATTCAATTGTATACTGGTTATAGTTTACTTTGAGTACCATAATTTCAGTTTAAATATTAAATTAAAATAAAATATAAAAGTTAACAGAGACTTTGTCCAAATAATTATATTCGAAATTTGTCTCGGTGTCTAAGTATGAAATAAATATGCCTAATCTTATAATAAAATACCCTATAATGTAGAGTGTTAAAATATTATGGTTGAAAAAAAAAATTAAATAAATTAGGTATTTGGATTTATTTTCACCTAAGTTTTCCTAATACTTTTTGGTTTATTCAAGGCCATCTAGGCCAACTGCCACTTTTCAATCTTTCTCTACGTTTCTCCGGGTATTTCCACCCCTTCTCCATTCCACTTCTCATAATTCCAGGTCACCGTTGTCTTAGCCTTCCCCTTGGTCGAATTTTATTTGGTTTCCATTTTGTGGCTGTCCGTATACAAGTTGATCCTATCCTTTGTCTCCCATACACCTACAGTTATTAGTTGGGTCTTGAAAAAGCAATTTTATTACATAATTATAATTTACATTTTGAAAGTCAATGAAGATGAAAAAAATCATAACTTTTAATATATTGATAACTGATAATTAAGTTATTAGTACATAAGGCATATTTAACTTGTATTGCTTAATTTTAGACGGTAGGAAGGTATATAGTTATTATTATGTTTATCATTGTATTCTTTTTTAATGATATAATAACTGTTCATTATTATATTGTTATTTAAAAGCAAAGGGGATTACGCAAGACTCTCGTACAACCCTCACCCCCGGCCATCACCACAATATGTCTCCAACGCTTAAACTTCAGATGACCCACTATAGTATTAAAATGTCATATTGCCGCATATGATATTAATATGAGTAAACGAGTATTAAATAGTTGAGTTCAGCATGGCAAAATTCTTAATATTAAAATCCCGAGGCCGTTATTAAACGTTTTTCGGAAAATCACGTTTGAGTGCATTCATTTACCCCAAAATCATACCCCTTCCGAGTATAATGAAACGATATTTTGTGGGTACGTTGGGGGTGGAGAAAGTAAATATTTAATCATACGATGACAATAATTGACATAGTTTTCGGCCTTTTGGTCGCCATAATTAACGGTTTAGGTACGACTGCAATGGAATATGTTTTGTTAATAGTTAACATTGTAATACATTATTACATTATTGTAATATTAATTCATCAATTAGTCGGATAAGTAGATAATACCTACTAATATCTTTGAGAACAGGTAGTTGAATCTTTTTGATTTTTGGAGGAGATCAACAATTATGTCGACGAGTAAAACCGGCCATGTTCGCGTCAATCACTCCATGACTTATATAATGGCACAAGAGGATTTTCAATTATTTATTACTCACTCGAATAGCATTAAACGTTATTAAATAAGCAATAAGGATCAAAAATAAATAGTAAATAGACAATAATACTCGGATATTTTAGTAGATAGTATTTGATCATCAACAATAACATCATTAATACCAGAACGCGTATGTATTTAGTGACTAAACGTTATAGTATCTACTCATAATATAATAATATTATAAACTTTGCCGAATATTATGCTGTTTACAAATTCGTTAACTGAAATTGCATCTATTTAATACTATAATAATATTATCAGTCGTGATACGTTTTTGATTGCAAATAAATTATATGTATCACTTAATTTGTACACTCATTTTATTTATATATAATAGTTGCACCGGTATGGCGTTACGTATACTTATAGGTAACTTTTATAAAATTACGTTTTTTAAGACAATATTTTAAAGTATAATGAAACATAGATAAGACCAAAAAGGATAATTATAATAATAATTTTTTATCACCACTAGGCTGGGATTAATTCTAAATAATGAATTAGGCAAGTTTTATACTGCTTACAGTTATAATTATATGGGTAGCTAGGTACCTACTGTAAATTCAAAATTCTGATAATTATAGTCTTATACGAAATAAACTATTATTACTGGTAAAAGCATTTTTAAAAATGTTTTCTGAATAATGTATAATTAATAAATGTAAATCAATTGTGTAGGATGCAAAAGTTATGAATTTAAAAAAAATTAGAAAACAATAAGTTGGACTGATAAAATCAAATATTAAATGCATAAATACTTGAAAAAACATAATATATAAATAATATCATCCCATAATGCGGAAATTTTTAAAATATGCATTTGACTATCAGCGTAATTAAACGTTTGTACATCTGATTAAAAATTCAAAATTATTGCACGGAAAACAACTGGGTCAGCATTATATAGTCCATGTAACGTGCAACTGTAATTATTATCATTCGAAACCAAAGATATTCGTTAGCATAAAACCGGAATAATAGCAAATACGGTATTGATTTTATAAACACAAATGGAATGTAAATAAACCAACAATATAGGAAACTGTAGTAGTTTTGCTTATATTATCTTTGTTTATCTCGTCGTAAATGGAAGGTATTTTATTGACGGGGTATATATGCAATAGAATCGTCACAATCAGAAAATTACAAAACAAATTAACCATTTCCAGATACATAATTACAATAATAATAATAATAAATCTCACGTAGGTATAAAATGTAAAATATTATCACATTTTTAAACTATGAATTTCGTTTTGAACCTATGGACTAAAAATATGTTAATTAATATTTTTTCCACCCTATCCCACCGGTCGATAGTTTTTTCCATTTTTATTTTGTTTCAAGTGTTGGGCCCTAAACGAGCAGTGAGTACATAAAACACTCGATGAACATTTGATTGACACCAAAGTGGTTGTTCGTTACGGGTTTAAAAAAGGAATATGTCACTCACCCCAGACATTGTTTACGTTCGTATACAAAAGATCATTCTGGTGGCATTAGCAATGTGTATAAATATAAATGGAATAATGAAAAAAAAAAAAATAATAATGAAAATCTAAAACATTACATAGGTACTACTGTGAGAGATATTTCGGTTAAGTACTCTTGGCGACCACCGAACAAAAAAAAATTTATCCATGGGGTTTGCGTTCGAGTGGCCCGTGAAATCTATCAGTTGTCAATCAAGTCCATGAGAGTCCAACAGCATGTCTTTCAGCAATGTTTTATGAAAATAATCGAGTGCCCTACCCCTGACAAAAAACGAAAAGTAATGAAAGTGAAAAAATACGAAAAGTATTACACAACCAAATGGAAATATATAATATACTTATTAACCACAAAAAAAAAAAAAAATGAATAGAACATTTTAAAAACTGTCATGGAAGTTTAATAATAAAAAAAAATTGTTGTTATTCATGGATATTGAATACTACATACATGGTAAATATTTCACTAAAAGTTGAGAAATTTATAAATTGAAAATTAATGCTGTTTGGTTTTTTTTGTTTTTCTAACGGTGGTCATTGAAATGCAAGTTTTCGAAAATCGTTTATTTTTATTTTTAAGGTTTACGTAGAAACAATTTAATGCAGTAATAACAACGTTTATTGAGGAACAAAAAAAACCGATAAAAATAAAATAAATTATAATAATAAACAACACGGAATAAAAGTTAAAAGCCACGGTTTAGAGAGTTTTATTTGTTCCGTAACAGAAATAAATTCTAATGAAACGAACACATTTTGTTAGCGATTCGTAATCACAAACTGTGTTGCTTTTACGATACTCAAATCCATGATTATGACGTGTTTATAATAAATAGTGTGAAATAATCCTGAACAGGATTTTTCCGCTTCAAGAATTATTAAGACAATAGTATTACATAATGTTATTTATTTTCTGAATGTTTGTATTGAAATAAAATATTACATTATAATATTATATTTTGTTTTGAGGTTTAAATAACAAAATATTATGATGTCTTTAAAACATTATCTTCTCGTTTTGTTCATAAATGAATACAACACCATCACTGTTATTAATGAAAAAAACACATTTCAACGATAATTTCGGTTCTTATCACAATTTATGTATAATATTTTACCGACGACAAAAAATGTACCTAAAAAACTTTTAGTTTTATTTTTTAGACATAATTGTTACAATTAAGTACATAGATCCATTTTTGCATATGATTTTGATAATTTTTATTTACAAACAACTTTGTTTTTGTCGCATAAATAGTTAAAATGTTGATCTTTCGTATATATAAATAATAATTGGGCGTGATGGTTGTTTTTGACAATGTTAACCAGTTTTATAAACACTTTGTATTAATTAACTAATAAGCATGCAATTCCCAAAATAAAAAATAAAAACTTCACTGAGAGTTTGTGAGTATTTGCGTGTCAAAATAAATTTGGAACATTTTATTTGCTCGCGTGAAGTGTGCCCGTGAGTCGTGAATAATAGTTTTGTACGATTTTTGTATAATTTAGCATGTCGAAATAGAAAAAAAAATTAAATAAATAATATTTTATTGCGCTTTTAATTAACACAAACAAGTTATTCACTAACTATACCATTATACCTAGTTCTTATAACATTTAAATTCACTCAGCGTACATTAATTAATTCCATTCGATAAACCATTAAGTCACCTAGTCAAGGATAATGGATAAATATAATTGGCATTATAACTTAAAATCTTGAATAAGAAAAAAAAATATTCATATCAAAATATTACCAATTGTACCTAATATTCCTAAATATTTTTCTTGAGACTGAATACAATAATTAATGATCTATATGATCTAACATTCTAACATAAGACTAGGTAATAAGACAAAAAACTATACAAATAATTTGGAAAAACTTAAATTTCGTTTTTGATTCGATAATAAATAAAAACATAGGTAAGTTTATTTATTTCTTATAATTTTGAGCTGTAAAAGTTCAAAATTTAAGAACACATAATGAGAAACCATTATGTATTACCACTATTACGAAAAAACAACTTTCTTAATATTAATGAACAATAATAGATTAAAAATATAAGTTCCTTATATAATATTTTTTGAATTAATATTTATGTACCAATTAACTATTTAGTAAATTTAATAAACAAACCCAAATTTAATACTTATATGTAGTAATTTTTGAAAGTTTTTATAATTCCTCGAATTCAATTTTAAATGTTTTTTTCTATTCAAATTTGAATAATAATTTTCGGTAGTAAAAGTTATATTTGTAATGTTATTTTTACTTGTATACTAAACATAAAATTAATTATATAAAATAATTGCTATAAAAGTTTTGTAGAATTTAGTATAAGATATTTCTTGCAAAAGAATTTATACTAAATAAAAATGTAATGGTAGGTACTTAAATAAAAAAAAAAATAATAAAAGAGATTATGCACAGTTGATGGCATGGTGGTAATTTTAAGTCTAAAATACATTGACATAAATTCGTTAAAAAAAATAGCTGTACTACAATATTTTAAACAGTAATATAGTAGTCGGTATTTTACAATCAAACTTTAAACAGAAAAATAGGAAAACATTGTGGCCTTGGCCCACACCATGTATATTATAAATTATTCAAAAATCTAAAAAAATCTAAATTATTTAAATGGTTATGGAGTTATGTATTGATTGAATAATTACCAAGTTAACGTAAGAAGTGAGATTAAGATAACTCGCATAGATAACAATTTAAATTCGTTCCAATAATAATACAAGATTTGTAAATTAATGATATTACCTATCCAGAATAGTAGTTACTGTAAACTCTTTTCAATATTATTTTTAAATTTAGGTAAGAACTATATTATAAATGAACAGTTGGTATTTCATAGTTATAATTCATAGTATATTCCATAGAACATTTATTTTCAAAGAATTGTTACGAGTAATTTCATAAAGTTTTATTCATGTCAAATTAGTTTCCCAAGATTTTAGTACCTACTACTGACTTCTGACACCGCCTTTGAAACAGATGAAAATAATAAAAACAAATTGACAATTTACACTTATTACGCCATAAATGTAATCGTGAAGCTTAAGTACGTGTGAAAATAAAGTTGGGGGAAGGAGGCGATGATAAGTTTAAGAAAGAACAGTTATCTAGGCTATTATCAAAAATTTAAAATTCTTTAAACTTTATGGCAACGTTTTTTAATCTACTGTTAAACCTTATAAAGAAGCCTCAAGCATTAATGTTGTCTTCTCAAAATGTGAATCAAAATCATAATATTATAAACGCTAAACAATCATTTTGTATTATTTTGTGACTTACAATAAATAATAAAACATTTTATGGTTATGCCAATTAGTTATTTTTTTGGTATATAAAATTAATATAAATTAAGCAGGCACAAAGTTAACGCACAATTCTCATAGGAATTTAGTATTAAAGTATGCTTGAGTTATTTTTTAATAATTAGTATTTTTTTAATTTGAAATCAGAAATTATGTGTTTTGAGTATACAGTATTTCAAATATTTGTAAGGTATTTTAAAATATACTTGAAAAATATTACTATATAGGTTAATACCTATTTTACCTATTTTACCTATTTAAATACTTAGCAACTTTCTATAACATGCATACATAATAGTGTAATAATATGATCTGATATTATTTTATATTATTACGAGATAATGGCATCAAACGATGTTAGTTCATAACCGAGAGTAAAATATTGTACTTTTCCAATTTTGCAATCGGTGCCGATCGCAGCCGTTCACCGTCGAAACTGTTTTCCCTTATCCGCAAAAGCCAAGACGAAGTGAAACCGCGCGCGCCGTTCCCCATTTAGTTCAATTCGAAATTAGTTTTGGAATAATTAATTGTAAACTACTGTTTCATTTTCCCTGAATAGTTGCACCGGAATCCCTAACCAATTAAAGTGTTTATTATGGTATTTATTGTTTTGTTGTTCTACCTACCTATAGCCGGCATTGTGGTGCAGTTGTATTTGACATCGCACAGGATTTCGCTAATAGCATAATCTGGACGGACGTTTCGAAATTACTATGTATAATGTATATTTTGCATGAATGTTTAATTGCCTCGAACTCGAGTTTAACGGTTCGTAACATCAATAGATTTCGCGTACACTCACCCTAAGGGCCAAGACGGCTTACGGCTCTCCTGATTAGCTGTTGACAAGCCGGTATTACTATAACTGTTATTAGGTAGGTGGTAACCGTTGTCGTGATACCACGAGGTAGCGGTCCTACGTGTGATCTATGAAACATAAAACCATAGTTGTATATTTCGTTATAACCATAACGTAATTTTTTTATTCGTCGGGAGCACTGCCTATCATACCCTCTCTCACTAATCCAAAGTATATTTCTGTCTGTTAAAATAGACGCGCACTCCACATTTTACGTTAATGCCATTTTTCCGCGATTAGTTTGATTATATGGTTGTTGAATTTGGTCTGTCTAAATCATTGCAGATCACGTCAAGTCATAAACTAAAAAACCAGTCGTCTACGAATAAAATAGTGACAAAAAATACTTTTATATTGTAAATAGTCAAACATACACACAAAAAAACAAACTGCTTTGCCAGATTTTAATTTTTCTACTAAAATATATTAAAGATGACAAATAATAACGTTTTAGGAAATAACGGGACATCCATTTATAAATTAGCTCTCAGAAATTGCCAATTGGACAAAAAAGTATCATAAAATATAATAACAGAAAAATCTATATCCAATCATTTTGCGTATTATTTGAATAGTAGTTACTTGGGTATAATATGTTTTGAAAACTAGTTGTGTTGGTATCGGTAAAAATAAGTAGATGAACAAAAGCAATAGTATCCACCTATATTGTGACTAATGTTTTTAAATGACTTCTTACGTCTAACAATTATTACTTTACCTATAACGTTTAATTTACTTATACGTATACAGTATATACATGTAAGTATGTATAAATTATTCTATGTATTATAGTTTATGTTTTCAACGCGGTGCTTTTAAGAACAAATTACTATAGTAAATAATATATAAATTATAAAAAAAATAATGCCCTTAACAGATTACTCTTCCAAACGGGTTAAATTATACCTTACGGGTTTTCATTTTTTTAATAGTAATAAATTATTGTTTTCAGGTATATTTTATGGTATTATTATTTTTTGTTCCTACAGGGTTTTTTTTTGTTTTTCTTCCAACCAACACCGTATAAGGTTGACTATTTTATTATTTTAAAATTAAATTATATTTGTAATGCATGATATTTAGATTACCTCTATTTCCTATATAGTCAAATGAAAACTATGTAGTCAGTGAACTCTTCAAATGTAATATAATATATTATATTGTCGTTAGCCTATGGAATTCAATAAGCTATTAAATTTCGTAAAAAGAATACTGGTTTCTCATAATAACAGAAAAAAGACATACCAGACTAGTAAATGATTTTTTTTAATTGAAGTAAGTGAAATGTATATTTAATTTGTTTTATTGCTAATTTCATTTTTAGCTACCATAATATTAGAACCACAATCGATATTTCAATAGTCCGAATAACAGTAAATACGAATACTTGACACATTTTGTAAACTCTGTTTGAAAGATAAAATGTCACAAATAAGGTACACTATGTAATATCAGATTTGAATAATAATGTACATTAAAATATAAATCCCTTTCATAATATATGTAAATAGCCAAGGTTTTCTAATTTGTAAATGTATGCGAGATTGAACTGATAAGTTATGCAAAAGGGGATTGATTTCGGAAGTTATAAAAGAATTTTCAAACTAGAGTAATGAAATTACGGAAATTAAATATTTTGACGAATATCATTATGATTTACATCAAATATATTCTGGCATGTTTGCATTACGTGAAATGAAAAGAAATTATATTGTACTGATGATTTTCCATTGTAGACATCATTGTATTCATTTATAAGTTATATCCTAGTATCTTTAACTATATAGAATATATTATATGCATCATAATTCTTCATATAATTTTATAAATCACATTAAAAAATAACTTCTAAGGAAAAAAATAGATGCAAACATATTTAAAACGTGTACATCACTTCAACATTGGTTAATCGTGTAATACATTTCCATTAAAATTCAAAAGGTGGAAATGTATGATGGATTAATGGTTTGTAGTTATTGAATTTTATTTAAGATACATACACAAGTTTTTTTAATAATTTTATGTGTGTGATGAGAGCTACTGATGCATGGTAAACATTTCTTGCAGGATGAGAAAGAATATAGGGTTTCAAGCATGGGTAAGTGATCTTTTGCTTTTTGGGAAATATTGATAAATTCGTGTAAAAGTAAAACAATATATTCTTATCACAACATTAATCGATATTTGGTGATTATAATAAATGTAGTGATATGCTTTGCGTGCGTGTTTAAGTGTACATGCGAGTATAGTGTAAGGATAAGGATTGTTAGGTATTTATTATTAATTTCAATAATAAAAGTGCCATATGCCATTAAGATTTATTTCATGATACGGACATTTAAATAAAAAAAAAAAAAATATCAAAACAAACTGAATCTATGTTTAGATTGGTCAAATATACATTAGTTTCGAGTTATTTTCCTCAAGAGACATAATTTGTTGGCTATTTATACACCTATTATTTGGTTTTAAAATATTTAAATTTTTGAATTTAAATATTATAAAAACAAGTCGTTATTCATTACAGAAAAGTTATTACAAAACATGCTACTATATATTTTAGAAAAATATAATTAATAAATAAACAAGAGTAAATTAAAAATAATCATACATTTTAATTTTAAATTAATATTCTATTAGATACATGAAACTAAAAATAATAGTCTAATTAATTTTGAGTAGAAGTACCTATTTGAGTAAAATAGGGTTTTTATTTTGAGTTAAAAAAATTAATGGAATATTCAATAAATTGTATATAATTGTGGATGTAAATTATTGAAGTTTAAAAGTTGCTGGTAATATTATAGGTACTACGTATATAATCAAAATAATTATATAAACATCATAATAGGTAATTAACTATCATAAACTGATGTTGCAAACAGAAAACTTGCATAGTAACTTATTATAATAGTTTCTTTATATTTTTTGAAATATCTATACTTTGACTGAAGTAATTTATTTGCTTACATCGTAGAAATGTGAAGAACTACCTATAATGTATGTATACTAAGAAATTAAATTGAGTGCTCCATTAAAAAATTCATAGCCAACACTGTATTTTTACTAGATTATTGTTCCTACATGAATAAAACGGTTTATAAATTAATTGAAATTTATAGTTGAGAATCGATTTTGTCTGATAACAGTGTGTTAACCCTACCTGGTATATTTTTGTATTTTTTTCAGTCAATAGTTGTTCTAAAATATTTAACCTTACACAGTGGTGGTTCAACTATGGAAAAAACAACTAAATATCGGATCAAACGGACTGCAAGAATATTAATGCCTTTATAATCGCAGTCATAAAGATGCTAGGACTTGACGTAGGTACAAAAACGTATTTAGATTTCAGCATTATAATGTCTCTCACTCTCAGTGGCTGTAATCATGAAATACGAATAGGTATCCGATAAAGTTCACTCGTTAGTGTGGCTTATTGCAGTAATAAACCACTACCATCGTGGAGTGCGCGGGTGGAGGTAAATCGAAAGGTCACGAAACAAGTCGACGGTCGCAAAGGCCGGGTGCACTGGATATTCATCATATTAACTGCTATTGCTGTAGTATACCAATTACATTTTTAAACATCACTCGCATAATTTTCCATCAATACCAGTGGCGTAGCCATGATTTTCCTTTGAGAGTTGAGAGGATAATAATGCATTTATTATGTACATTCATTGATTTATTTAGGTTCTCCCCTAAGTTTAGCATACTGATGCAGAGGTTTTATTTTAGGTTTCGGTTCCTGCGAGGCTGTACGAATTTGTTTTTGCAGCAAATTTCACGGACTATTGAAATAATTTTTAGTTTTCTTAAAATTTTTGGGAAGGGGGGGGGGCTACAATGCAATATTCAATAATCGGGTATATTATTATAATGTTATTTAGTTGTAATCCGACGCTTTCGAAACGTTAATTTCAGTTCCCAGGAAACGTCACCGTCGTAAAAATATTAAACAGTATATCGGGTACTGTGTTTTTTACATCGATTGGAACTTTTGACTTAAAAGCTTTTTGCGTCAAACCACTCCATACACACGGCACTGGACCACTTTTATAATATACAGGGTGTAACAGAAATACCGGGGAAAAATTGATATTATAGTTTAACGGATGACAACAATTTAAAAATTGACATAGATAGGGAATAATTTAAGAAATATAACCATGTCAGGAAAAATAATATTTTTAAGAAATTCCATCATGTTATAAACTAATTTACTCAAAATTTTTATTACAATCGGTATTAACAAATTGGCTATTTTGAAATTTTCCAATTTGAATCTTAGTTAAAAAAAAAATATATACACTGCAGATTAAAGTAAAAGTTATTGTGGTAGACAGTTTTTTCTGTTACACCTTGCATATATTAAATCATGCTATAATATCATAAATTATACAAATTATAATAATACAATAATATTTAATAATAATATTCAGAGTCGTTAAGTAAATTTTGTTTTTGTTACACTTAATAACAAATATTTGCACTAAACAGTTAAAATTGCAATGAATTACGACCTAAAAACATAATGTTTATATAAATGTAATAATATACTATTTGAAATGTTCAATCATAATACGGATATATTTTAAAACAAAAATAATACCAAAACAATAGTTATTGGTTGGACTGTTCTGTTACATACAAATGATATCGTAGAATTAATATTTATATAAGTAGTGGGTAATTATAGGTATTGACATCATTCAAATTGTTCTGATACGTAAATTAAATGATATCAATATCATTTCAAAAAACATCGATCTGATTTACCATTAGAAATAATTTCTATGTTTCATAATAATATGTTATAAGTATATTTGAGAAAATCTGAATATTATCTATTTTCGATTTAAATTACTCATTTAGTGGTCAGTATCGTAGTGACCGATTCATTCCAGAGTAGCTCAAATTTAATATTTTTTTCCGAAATCAAGTTCTTTCATTCGGCAGAAAAAATGTTAATTCACGAATTCTGGAATCCAAAAAAGCCATTTTCAATACCGGTATCAAATATTTGCAATGATGTCGATATTATTGGCCATCTGTAACGTAACTACTGTTGTTTATACAAAATATACCATTAATCGACAAGCGTATTATAGTAGGTAGGTTAGGTTACATTCAACGCGTCACCGATTCATAGAATATATAGATAAGCATTAAACATAAATACACCCTGTACCGACCGTTTTCACTTGTTGTTTGCATTCGGTGCATTCGGTGCATTCGGTGCACACAGACAACCGGCAAACCCTAACCATCATTATTTTTTCCGCCAGTAGTTATCCGGTCACATGGCGTCTGCGAACACTACAATCATTTCCTCTGAACGTATTTTATTTTCAAGGCGTTTCACACTGTTTCTGTTCGCATTCAACTTAACAGAAATTAAACGTATCTTATTCTGTTAAAAATATTTAAGCATGTTAAAACAAAAGTTTTAGTGAGCTTAAGCCGTTATTTTAATAATAATTAGAATGTTGTTAGAATGTTAGCATTTGTCCTACAAAGTGCAAACCAACACAAACAAATGTGCAGACTACGGTTTGTGGTCAAAATCAGTATTTTAAAACCAGGAGACCAACTTCACATAGTCTTGTCTGACTTTGTTATATTGACATCGGATTTTTGGCAATATTTAACCACTAATTGCTTGAAGACGAAATTGTTTACTTAGGCTAGTGCTGTCTTTCGTATTCGAATATGATTTTTCATCATTTTTGGTCTCACATATCAATTGATACCAGTTATTGAGATGACCGTCAAGTTGGCACCAGCACATTATGCTAAAACAGTATAATTATAATCAAAGGAATTTTTCAATTTCTAGGTTACAAGTAAATGATAATAGATTGCTAAAAAGATTGGCACAAGTCTGGAGGTGGTAGGATGAATTCGGGGGGATACTTGAAGTCGGTTCTTTGGTTTAAAAATGCTGATTTTGGTAACGAACTTTCTTATGTTGCCTGTTAAAAGTTGCATTTAATAGTTACTAAATATAGGCATAGGTTAGGAGAATCTTAAAGTATCTCATATTTTAAATATACTCTTGTATTTCTTAACATTTGTTAATTATTGTATCTAGTACCTATCTTTCATCTACATATATTTTTTTTAGGTTTATGTTGTAATTTTTTTTATTATTTTTTAAACATTATTTTTATAGTTATGAGTTATGAGAATAAATAAATACAAATCCAGATATATTTTTTCAAATTTAACAAAAAAAATGTATTACTTATTCAAATACATTTAAAATTCACCTATTGTTATTTTCAAAGTTGGTTAATGGAATCACAAAATGAATCGATCGAAATGTTTGAATAGGTCTGTTCTTTACAGTATATAAATCTATAATTATTTTTGAATTTGTATCAATCATGATTTCAACACTGTAAAATCGTATAGATTACTGTCATTCCAAACAAAATAATGATTATTTTAATATTGAACGCAGATAATGATGTATGTGTAGGTACTGTAGGCTATATCTTCTGTATTGATAATTGTTTTTATTATCTGGATTTCTGACAAAGATATAATGTCTTTACTCGTCTTTCTATATTGTAGTGTTATAACTTATAAGTAAGTGTAGGTAATACCTGTATAATTAACACTACCAAAACTATAACTACCAAATTAAATATAGGTAAACATGTTGAAATATTTTAGTATTTTGTATGTACTATCTAGGTGTTTTTTATTCAAGTATTTTGCAAAATCACAATACTTCAGATTCACGTATCAAAATTCATCCCGCTACTCCTATGCACGAGAGACCAATGTCGCGTGCCACCTCATAGGTATCTATGCCCGGCCACATATTACCACCTAACCTGCATCCGCTCACCCCTATTTTTAAAGTGAAACTTACAATTACTAAAGAGTAATGGATTATTACATAGTATTGTTAGATGCATAATGCATCATGGACCTTATTATTATGACTTATAGTAATAGGTACTATATTATGATGCTCGAGTTTATACAGTGAAAAAAATTACACGACATACATACGTACATTTTTTTTTGTTTATTCCTGTGGCAATTCAACAGCATTTACGTTAAATTTAAATAATGAACGCACACAGTTAATAGGTATCTCACACTGCTGAAAACATTATATAGAGTTAAAAGAAAATACAGAATACGTATTTTAAATGGATTTTGTCGTCCATGTGCAGTTGTTGTGTCAAAGGGAGTCAAAGTTAATGACGTACATACTACATGCAGTAGCATGTCTTATTGAATAATAGCGTACTTACATAGGTACCTATAGTACCTGCTGTGTTTTATGTTTTTATTGTATATTTAATAAATACATTATATTATAATATACATCCATGGCTCCATATCATATTTACCTACTGTACAATTAAAATTTAAAAAAAATCACAAATATAAGTATTTTTAATGTTCTAGTGTTCTTTATTTAATTTATGATCTCGAGGATACCATGATTTATAGTTTTGCCACTAGATCGCAAGAGGAATGCTGGAATATCTATAAACGCATATCTACTCATCATAAATATATTATGTACATTGGTATAAATCATTCAAACCGACATAATATCTATATACCTATTTTATGAGACTAAATAATGTGCAGGTAACTACATAATATCTATTTTGTGTTCAAGAATTTGCATCATAAATCGAAATTATAATATCTTACTATTTCCTTATTATAATCTGCTGGTGTATTATAAAACGATATCATCAATTCTAAGAGTTAGTGAAATAAAATTATAGGTTAGGTAACCTACAGAAGTATTAAAGTTATAACTATTAAAGCAGAATTATATGCACTACATTAGTCATTATTATGGTAAAATGTATACTAATACAATAAAACTTTTGTGTTTAGTATTATGGTACAATAAAACAAATGTAAAGGTACTTACCTATGTAAATTTTATGTATTTGCAGACTAATACATTAAGTATAAATACATCTATCGTTTTTAATTAAACATTTTTAGTGCATTTTATTCAAAATAACATTTATAATAATAAGTTTATATTTTTATTGTTTAGTACCTGGGATATTATTATAAATTTATTATAATGTGCCTTTATTTTATTAGCTATATTGTCCTGAAATAATCCAAGGTGGAAATTTTTTCTCAATAATGATATCTTATATTTCTATTTTAGATTTTATTTTATTATAGAAACCGTCAACATATATTCAGAAACTTAAAAACGTAACTCACCTAATTGGTTTTGAATTTGTATTGGGAAATTATGGAATCAGTTCCAGTTATAAACTCATCGATATAGTAAATAAAAACAACATTTAAGACGAGTTTGATAATGAAATCACTTAATAAAGTTTGTAAAACCTACGGGTCAACGTACATGTAACCTTCATTACATTTATTGAGGGTTATTGAATTGTATATAAAAAATAAAATAAAACGTTTTGTTGTTTTATTACTATGACCATAGTGTTATAGTATTTATGTGCTTTTTTATATAGAACTAAAACGGTTTTTTTATACTATAAATTAATACAACTGGATATTTTTTGTTAATATTATGCCAAATACCATATTATATATTTATACCTATACATTTACGGATGGTTAAAATGATAAACAAGAGATTCATTTTATTTTTACAATAGACCTTTTTTGACATTTAATATTTGACTAAGAGCCAAACATTTTTTAATAAAAGTGCTTTTTAGCTAAACATAAAAGTCATGTTTCATACATGAAATACATGGCTTTTGAAAAACAGCAGCTGTATTTGTTTAATTTGTTTCACTTATATTTTCATGATTATTCATTAAAAATTATTATTCCAACACAATAATATTATTACAGATATAATGATAAAAGAAAAAGTCCTCACATGAAAATAGAATTATTTTAATAGAATTCGTAAGGTATTTGTATATTACCTTAAACATTTTTTTCTATTCATACTTTTGATTTATTTATGCATGCTTCAAGGTTGTTTTATGTCAGGTATGGTTATATAATATAATAGAAACTTAATGATTCTTACGTTGCAATTGAGCTCTAACTACGAAACTATAGTTGTTTAACAACAGTCAACAGACGATAGAATGACGGGACGATGCTTCTTTGTCCGACCCTCTATAACCTCTGTGATTGATGAAGAATGGCTGAACATAATATTAGATTGTCATCGTAGCCAACATAAATATATAATTTGTGGAGTTTAATATAGCTGGGTACTACTAAATATAGACTATAAATCAGACCAGAACATTCGTCAATGGCTTAAGCCGTAAACTAATATAATTTTGTTAGTATATCTAGGTCTAGAAATTGATTTGTAAGGCTACTTTTGTTTCTTCAATTAAAACCTAATATTGTACTTTGAGTTTTGTAAAATTAATTTTGAGTGAATACTGTCCCCTGGATTGTTTTAAATGTACCAATTAAAAAGAATGAATTACTGCTGGGTTTTAAATTAATCATAGTGCCTAATAATATTTAGTCAATTTTATCTAAGTGAACATTGTTCCCCTAATGACACTATAATATTATATTTTAATGAAATGCAGACATAATATCGGTGGAATTTAATTAATTTTGAACCAAATAGAAAATCTAATAATACTAATTTTTTTTTATCGACAAATAATTCGATTTTAAGCCGTATTTCAACATTTACAATGTGATCGACGTGACTGCAGCTTTAATTCCCGAGTAGTCACCGAGTAGTCGATGGTCACTCATTCCACAACAAACAAAAAATTTGATGTTCTAAAATTTAAAGTTATACCTATTGAAAAACCTATTAATTGCTAAACATATTATTTTTAAATTATTGTTCTGAAAGAAATTTTTTTGTTTCATACTCATTTTATATTTTATGCAAAATACCTACGTAGCAAACAAAAATAAACATATTTCATTAAAAAGTTAATTAACCATAGAAAAAAAATGTTATGGACATTTTTCTCAATATATAGGTAAGTTCCAAGTATTATTTTTCACTTTAAATAGTAAATACTGTAATACGTATTTTTTAGTTTCAATAATAAATTAACTACGTATAAATGTGTTGCAAAATATGAAATACTATTATGTATAACTATAACTATAATACGTTAGTCGTATATAAATTAATGTTACACAGTATTCATTTTTTTTAAATAGTTGATGATTAAGCAGCCACTCATTAGCTACACTTATCTTCAATTATTTTATTTTATTATAATTATTTTATTTTTAATGGATTATTAGGAATATGGGTTATATTTGTATTAATTCACTGCACAAGTTTTTTGCTAAAATACTCTAAGAGTTCCCTGGTAGTGTTAGGATGAAGAGATCCTTTATAAGAGGGTTAGAATGATTTTTAAATCCCTTGTGAAAGCTCTTATTAAATTTAAAAATATTATTACAATTCAATATTATTAAAAATATTAATAAACTTTATATTTTTAAGTAGTATAGTGAAATAATGTTCAATATGATACTAGATTTTGTATGTGGTTTTTGATCCTAAAAATACAATTTACTGTTTTCATGATTTTAAAAGCTCTAAGTACATAAATAACTTTTAAATTAAAACACACACACACATAACATGTATGCAACGTATTCAAAAAGTTTTGAAACATTTAAAGGGGGTAAGCCATTTAAATAGAGTTACTAAACTTTTTGAACATGCTGTGTGTATAATGTTATTTCAATAAAATATTTAAAGTTGATTTTTCCAAGAATATTTAGCAGAAGAAATTTAATACGCTGAACACACGGTCATAATATTATACTCCATGACTCAGTTAATAGTTGTGCAATATATTATTTAATTCTAAGTACAATAAGTTGTATATAATTTACAATGACTCTGACATCAAATAAATATTTTAACTTTATTAATTATAATAATATTATTTTACAAAGCTAGGACTTTCGTAATAATATTATCCAGGAAAATAAACCTTTGCATTCGTTTTAAACATAAAAGCAAGTGTAATTAATGTAATATTATACACCCTGAATAATTTATCAATATTGTAACAAGTTAGTAATAGTATATATTATGATGGTATGCATAGTTTGAAACATATTATCATAAATACATCTGGTTTAAATTAAATTTTCTATACATCTTCAATCCATAAATATATGCATGTTCTTGTTGAGCTGTTATAGATATATATAAAAAAAATAATAATAGTAAAAATGAAATATCAATACATTCATAAATATTGTAGTTTTCTAAACTTTAAGTAGAAGTAATGTAGGTACAACCAAAACCAAAATGTATATATATATATATAAATATACATGTAAATATCTTTACTCCCTTGTGTTTCGTAATACATGATATTAATATAAAATTGTATGCATAATTCATACTATTATGGCGGCACAACTCGTATTTCTTTAATGTATACAAAATGTTTGCGAGTATAATTTTTGTAAAAAATCAATTCCAATTTATTATTGTCATGGTAATAATTTATATTGCAACAAAAAGGGTTTTCAAGACTTCCAGTTACTATATATGACATGAATTAGTAGGTATTTACCTATAGAAACTATTTTTATTGCGCTTATAATTTTACATTCTTCTATATACATGAAACTGGCTCTACAATAACTCACTGTAGAACATCATAAACTATCTCAGTGTGAAGTTTGTAAATCTATCTAGTCAAATGTAAGAAACAATTATGGAAAAGCTTGAAAATTACTGCATGAAAGTATGTGTCACATACTCACATACAAGTATTATACAACTATATACTTCATAAAATTAATTTCTTAATAATATGAACTCATGTGATTATTAATAATTATGTAATAATAATAAAAGTTGAGATCTATTAAAAGTACTTAGTGTTATTATTTTACCTTGGTTTTAATGTTAACGTATGTGTTTTAATATTCATATCGCTGATAATAATTAATTACATATATATTTCAAATTATATTTTATTTAACAATTTTTTATTTTGGTTAGTAAAAAACCTTGGACTCTCGCTTTTACACAATATATCTTAACAATTTTAAGACATTTTTTCTGTTTTTATTTTAATTCGTTTGTATATAACTTAGCAGTTTAATTTTCAGACTATGCAAATCAAGTTTTGTCATAAGCTGTTGTTCGAACTGTAGGTTACTAACATCGAAAATCGATGTTCAAAATATTTATTTTTTGTGAGGTTCTTAAGTTTCAACTGCATCTCGAAGAATAATAATAAGCAACTTATAATCATATTTCATGATCGATAATATTAAACATATTATAACGATAAATGTTAATAATGACTTAGGTTGCCCTGAGATGAGCCGCAATGTTGACGTAAGTCAATTACCCAACATCTGAATAGATTCTGTACTTTTATAAAAAAAAGACATTTTATTAATTGTCAATATTTAGTGTTAAACAGTATGAGTATAATGTACTACATAATATATTAATATGAATGCATTAATTGACACCATTTTTATTGTCTAATTACTAATTAGTGTTCCACGTTCATATATTATTATTACAATAAATCTAATCTACGGTTATCGATAACGAAACAGTAGACTTTCAAAAAATTTGAGCGTCTGATCAAAAAATGTATTTAATATTTCATTCAGCTATAGTCATTTTTAAATACTGACCTTGCTACGTTTGCAATTATTTACATCAATAAACTGTCGATTTACTAAGAAATGCCTAATTTATTCTGGCACATTGCCGATTTCTAAATTTAATATTAGATTTCTAACCTTTTATGTGGAGGTCTTAAGAATGAATAACTATTTTGATATAATGTAAAAAGTATAAATTATATAACCCAATTAGTATAATTGCGCAATATGTGTTCCAGATAGATGAATATGAAAAATAAAAAATAAACCTATTTAAATAGGATATTTCAACATTTTGTAATATTAATAATTTCAAGTCAAATACGAAATTAAATAAATATTACTCGAAAATTATTTTACAATCAAGAATTTTAATTTGCTATTATTTTTTAATACAACAAAGTATAATTAAATATAACTTCAGTCTTTGTAACATCGGTTATAATGATGTATTTTTAATGATCCTTTGAAAGGTCGTTAAAGAAAATATAAACCGTATTTATTTTTTTCTTCAATTAAAAAAAATAATATGCAAATGATACTTTAAGCTTTGTTTTGTTTATGTATCAATTATAGCTTGGGATGCTCGGATAAGTCAATGTTTTTAGACTTCTGTAGAGTAATTTTAAATTGAGACTTCTTTAAGTAAATTGAACAATGGTAAACTATACATGTTTCAATCTATTTGCATTTTTACGTGTGTGTAGCTTATAAAAGTATGATGCTAAATCTTAATTAAATTTCTGACTTATTTTATTTAATAATTCATCGATATTTCGAAAAAAACCAATTTTAAGAAATTCAAAGAGCCTTATTATTATTTTATTAGTGTTTTATACATTGGCGTAACCCTTCACGGAAATAAGAAAAGGATACAACAATAGAAAAAATCAGTATAAACCATTACAGACATAATTTTTTTTTATAGAAGCAATATAAATATTAAATACATTACGTACTGCAGTTATTTAGTTAATGTTATAAACAATTTTTATTATTTTCATTGTATAGAATATACATAGGTATAACATAATATTATAACATATTATATTATCAGTAATTAAAAAAAATATTAGGTATTACTGAATACAAAGTCATTTATATTTTTCATCATTAATGATGATAGTATGATTCAAACAATATAGCATTGACATATTTTATTTATTTATGATATTACTATTTCACTGGTATTAAAACATTTTACCTTTGGGTTTAATTTTAAAATAACAAATTGCAGAATTAATAATAAAAATAAAAAAATAACATTTGACAGAATTAGCGTTCTCATTTTTATTATTAAAAAATAATTTTTTGAATAATTGGTTGAGAAAAAATATATTTTAGTTTTTAATGCAAGTTTGGTAACATACATTACATGAATAATCACAGACTACATTTGAGCGAGTTCCTAATTGAATTTCAGAATGAAACTCGTAAAATTGTCAACAATCATTCATACTTGTGAAGTTTTAATTGAAATTTTCATTTTAGAAGTTGTGCTAATTGAAACTGGAACAGACATCACAACACTAATTGGATTTTATTTGCCGGTGAAATATTCTTCGATTGGTGTTAGCCATCCCCTTATTACGAAAGTTCATTTTAAAATCGGGTTTTTTTTTTTGTAATTTACTATCGATTATTATAAAAGTTTTATTCAATGAAAATGAACATTAAATTTAGTATTCGATAATCATTTTCGTACGTAATCTTATTTCCCAATCTCTATATACACACGATTGTACATAAAAGAGGACATTAAAAAGGGGAATCATTTTGCATTCAAACGAGGCCTTTTAAAAGGAAAAAGACAGAAAGAAAGCCATTTCAGTTGCTTGTTGTAATAATGAGGAAGGGTGAGGTTTGGTAGAATGTGTATGTGTGGAGGGCGAGTGGCAGTGAGAGGGAGTTTTCATCTTAGTGCATTGGGTAGGGCAAAGAATAAGAACTCTAAAGTAATATGATTCGTCGCCATAGCAACCCTCTTGTGTTATATATTATCCAAACACATATAAATGTATATAAATGTACACTAAAACTCACACACACAGAACTGTCAGACATTCGCCATAATATATCCAACACACACACACACACTTGCTCTTAGATAGAGTGAGGGGAGGTTGTGCTGAGAGAGAGTTTGTGATAGAGTGGGTGTGAGGAGAGAAAGAGAGACTTAGCATTTACTTTACTGGAGGAACCGATCGTTAATGTGTCAGAAAACATTCCACATTCTGAAGTTATACACAACTTTCAACTCCCCCTTGATAATATTAAGGGACCAAAGGACGAAACACTGTTTCTTGAATGTATTTAAGGTATTTCAATTTGTACAGCGCAAATCGTTTTCGGGATTGTGACGAAAGTTTTCAGCCGTTCGACTGAAGCTTTACAAAACAATAATATTACAACGTTTAAATTTCCATAGAACACAATGGTGACTATTTATTTTGAATTTCGGAAGTTGTCATTTAGGTACTGACATTTGGCTCAAAAAGCCTATTAAATATTATTTAATTTACTGCGACGCGGAAGTTTAATAAAGTTCACATACTTTTAATTTTTAATATATTGTATTACACACAACATTATAATATTCTCTTATTTCACTTTTATATTACTATAATAATATTAAAATGAACAATGTACTTCATTAAAATATAGTTATCATATTTATAAATATGTTTCTGTTCATTATATTGTAGTTTTATGTACTTATGCAAAAAAAATATAAATTTAAAATGTATTTTAATTCTTAATTTTTCAATTTAAATTTATAAGCACCAAAAAAACTATTATAAACGTACTGACACATAATATTGAGATGATAACATAAAAAACAATAATAGGGTGGTGTAGTAAATTATCTAGTCAACCGTGTTGCATTGCCACATTGGAGTAAATCCATGTTGAACGTCACAAAATGGGTGACCATCTGCGACTTTCGCAATCCCTCGACATAAGATATGCACTTAGGGTGAAAACAGAAAACAAACAAGAAAATAAAATACGCACACAATTGGTTTTTCCTCAAAAAGTAAGGCCTTAATCAAGATGAGTAGGCCTTACTAATCTAAGGCCTATTAATCTGATCGTGCATCAGTATTGTAATTCATAATTTTAGAATTGTGATGAACCACCAAAACAAATTTGAATTAATTTTTATTGCAACGATTGATATGGATAAAATTAGTTAAATTTTAAACCCTATGTATATAATATGTGATAAATTATAATGTATATTAAATGTGTGTACTGTGCA
The DNA here is from genome assembly GCF_001856785.1 of Myzus persicae. Lineage (NCBI taxonomy): Eukaryota > Metazoa > Arthropoda > Insecta > Hemiptera > Aphididae > Myzus > Myzus persicae. Next base: position 48,151 of record NW_019103174.1, on the reverse strand, counting down.
CCATAATGAATTACATTTGGACATCAATACACATTTAATTGTAGTTGGGTCATTAGAAAATGGTTACCATCTATAAATATTTCATAACAAAATGTACAATTTTTGGCAATTGGCACATTTATTTGTACAAAATAAATTCTTAAAATTGTTTAGAAATGTATAGTTTATAGTGCCTATATAATATGCAATAATATAGAATTTAAATTGTTTGATTAAAATCAAATTCCAAGTATAAATTTTATTTTAAAATAATTCAAAAGTGGTTTTACAGTTATAGGTCCCTACCTTCCAATACATATTAGCGTACACGAGTCTTTTAGATGGAAACCACTATAAATATGATAACTATTGTTACTACCACTTTATTGCATTGCCAGGTAAATCAATTTTTTTTTTTGCCTATTGAAATACTAAAAACAAACAATTAAACATATTATATTCGTGGAATACGTACATACAAGAAACTTGTCAAAAATATGACTGCCTTCACAGCTCATTTGGTCCAAACGTAGAAACCGAAGATGTGATATTGTTCTCCAGACATATTATTTTTTTTAACAAATTAGTTTCAATTGACCCAATTTAAGTATATTATATTTATATCGAAAGAATATTCAAAATTGTAAATTATTTAACAATGAAAAAAATATATTTTTAAATTTATAGTAAATTTGTTATTTTTACATAAATATAATTTTTAAATATTAACTATTACATTAAATATAAGTAAAAGTTAGAAAAACAAATATATAACTTTGAAAAAAAAAATGTTTTCCTTAAAATTATGTATTTATATACATTTATATAATACACACTACTCCTTTAAGCGATAGCTAGTGTTGGAGTAGAGAGTTATCATCTAATTATTTTGATTTTGAAATATGAAAAAATAAATTAACAACAATAAAGAATGTACAGTTTGACAGTTAGACGAAATACAAGCTAAAGTGGAAATAAGTAAATATACCAACATAGAACATAATTTCATAGTTATTTACAAAGGATACAACTTAGTATCAACTTGTTAAGCTTTCAACAATTATTCTGGAATTATAGAATTATTTATAATGATTATAATTCTGAAAATAGCCATAATAGCAGTTATACACTATTGTAAGTTCCTCTATTAAGTAATCCGAAGTCAATGTTTTTCTATGAGGTAACATGCATTTGGTTAACAAAGTTTGCATCTAGATAATCAACAAAGGATGGGCCATATGATTTTTTAGTATATTTTACTGCAAGTCATCAGCTATATAATATTCTCTAATATTAGTAAAATCTATTTGATTACTTGAAATGAGATGAGTTTTTTAATAATAAATAGTACTGCCATTTTTTTCTTATAGAAACCTCATTGGTAAAATATCAAAAAATTAGTAAATTTGTTTTTGTTGTGATCTCTTAAGATTTTTGGTTTAAGATTAATCATAATATGCTATTTTAGTTTTGTTGTAAATTGTTTTAAATCATTGTCTTTTACGCCACCCCAGGACAAAAGACAGTTTTGAAATATATTTACCTATTTTACCTTACCCAGTAAAATATTTCTTAGTTTAACGAATTAATAAATTATGGAGCGTAGCTGACCAACACAATTATTAATATAAGGATCTTACCTTAAATTATTATCAATTAATAAAATACCTAAATAGCGAATTCCTGTTATTTCTTGTATTTGTTTGCAAGTTTGAGGTTCACATTTCATATAGTAAATAGATATTTAAAATATTTACGATTTAAGTATTTTAAATGTTCATATAACATGATAATATCCTAACTTATTTTTTGAAAAAAGGAAAAAAAGCTAGTTTCTTTAAGGATAATCTGATTTTGCTTTTAATATTTTCAGAATACATATTTTGTGTTAAATTTAATATGTGTTTGTTACATTCAACGCATTCCTAAAATATTTAAGGGAAAATATGAACATTATTACTATAAAATTGAGAATGTTAATTGTCCATAATTACATTTATGTTGTTATTAACACGAATACTTTAAATGATAAGAAGTGTGCTATTTAAAAATGTGCATGGTAATAAACCAAATTTTGCTTAAAGTTCAATGCAAATTAAAAAATCTTAAATATAATGACAATTTTTACAATTTTTCAATCACCAAATGTAAAATATTTTGGAGATTGTCAGGTCCAAAACTTTATCATCATACCAATCGATTGTTCTCTTAAAATAATTTATTATAATATTTGACACATCATATCGATTTTCTTAACAAACTATAAACGGAAACGCTCACTTCATAACTAATATTGACAACCATCTACTTTCTTTTTGAATAATAAATTTATGTACATACACTATGTATTTACCTATGTCATAAATAATTAATATTTTAGGACTTAAAATTATAATATATTTGATTTAATACATTTCAACGGCATGTAAATTATTGTTTTACATGTCTGGAAATATTTTCATTCCTCTTTTCTTGGTTGACTATTTTCGTACTGCAAATAATATTTCTAAAAAAGCCCAGAACAAAAAAGATTATAGATATAAACAAAAAAAAACATTGAATAGTATTTTTATAAACTAAGCCGTTGTCACTTGACACATACAGTTTTAGTAACCCAACACCCAATACAATGGCAATGGTTAAAACACTTTTTATTGACGAAACGTCGACCAATCAAAAAAATTGAGATCCACATATTAAAGTATCCGTGAACTGATAGTTTACATTTTATCGATAAAATAATTGCATTCAAAAAATTATTTGAATTTTTAAAACAGTTAAATCAACTCGAAAATGGTAACAATTTGTTAAAAGTGTTTGCTTGTAATTGTTATCGTTACTTTTCCCCTTTATCTCGGTGGCAATTGAAAAAGAAAAACAGCAAACTTACATTTTATAAGAACCTACAATGCATGCTTACGATGAAGCATCATTCACAGTCAGAACATAGAGACAAGTATATAGGTACTACATACCATATTTCGTATATTTAATATATGTGTTATTTTACAAGCTCAAAAAGTGTTTTTTGAAAAAAGTTATTTGTTGTAGGTACCTACGATTAGTAAGTATAAATACTAGCTTTTAAAAGCGATTTAAAGTAAACCGGTTTTTATAATCATTGCACTTTATACTTCGAATGTTTTCAATCACCGACCACCCCATTACATAAATTGTAGATTGGAAATATACAGAAATGTATTCATAACGCTCTCAACAAAGCAATCTTATTTTTAGTTTCAACTTACTTTATGAAATATATCGGTCGAGTACTTGTGTCTTTCAAGTGCAAAATCCATTGTTGATTTACAAAAATATTATTTAACAGTATTTTCCAGCCTACATTCTTAAACACAAAGCAAAAAACATAGTATAGTTATATAAAATACTAAGTACATAATTTTCTATCTAAATTAAACTTATTAAATAAAAACGACAGATTCACCGTGTTGCTTGAATTTGACAACCATTTTAGTAGTATTAATTTCAAATTCGAATGTATTGAAATTTTTTAGATAATATTGCATTGATAATTTATTCGTTATTTTATGTAATTTTGGATACATAAGCATACATTGTACACTGTTTAAGTTTACTTTCTTTAGAATATATTATCTTATTTGAAAGTGTCTACTGTAGTCATAACAACATAAGCAAACGAATTAAATGGTCTTATTATGGGCAATAGTTCGAAGGCATCGTAATAGTTTAATTAGGTCTAATTTTTTTAATTAAAAAAGGTATTTGATTTTTAAACAATAATTAATTTGTATACATCTTATTCTCACAAGCACTAGACAGTTCATTATTTGATATCTATTTCATCGTATTTACAATTCGTATAATAATAATAATTTTTTTCTGGTTATAATAAAATATTGATAAGATTTTTTTGACATTTTCTATCTTTTGATTTTAATATTAGGTTCTAATATTATGATGGGTTAACAATGCATTTCCCAAATTTATTTTCCATATAACGTTAATATTTATTATATTTAATCGTTTAATTTTAATTATAAACAATGAACTATTTTTGTAATGAAAGATTTCCCTTTGGGGAAGATACCATTATAATATTCCAATGTTAAGTAGTTACTGTTGAGTGCTTTTTGAAGTGCTTGTTTAAGTCTTTATGTATTGTGAAAACGAGACAAGTATAATTTATAGTTTGTCAAACATCAACTCACATAATTCTTTTTAACTTTTTAATTATAATATAATTAAATTAAAAATTACAATTGAATGGAATTGTTAATTAGTTTTAAATAAATATATTTGGCAACGGATGACGTTTCACAACGAACATGTTTATAAACTGATATAATCAATATATAACAATAATGTTATAAACAATTCATTTTTGATAAAAAAAAATTATTATTTATGCGATTTGCATATTAGGTTCAATAAATGTATAGTATAAAAATTAGTGATAATATGACCCGATTTATTATACATTAAAATGTTTTATTATAAGCCATATTTTTTAGAAAAGTAGCAACATTCATAATTGAATGAACAAAGTTTGTGTAGTCATTATATATATATATATATATATATATATTGTACATATTATACATAAAATATATAAATATAGAGTTTATCGTAATATGCCAAACGTTATAATTATTTTATAATGTCATGTCCTATGCGATTTATCTAATCGATCTTTTGACACGTTCGGGGTTTTTGCGTGACAATAGTCCATGCAACCGTCTGGCGGTTAACCAATTACCTTCAACCCCGTTACTGAGCTCGAGATTAAACACCGTCTGTGAATTATATAGGTACCTTTGTTCATGTATACACATACATAATAAATAAATGACGCTGGAAAACTATTTAGGTACTTTACCTATAAATATTATTTTTTGTTAGTGGTTAAATTAAAACAAATGGTGCTAAAATCGTGAGTCGTAATTCGTAAGGGTTTCGTATATATTTTAAACCATTGGTGTACTGTGTTTTTTTAAATAAAAAATCAATCTCGAGAATCATTATACTCTTATGATCCACTGCAATTTTTAAGAGTATTATTGAACTGTAGTTGTAGCTTTGACGTCATGACATTTTATTGTATAACGCAAATTGGACCATTATCAATTATTCATATCGCTTATAATAACAAAACTAGTCACAAGTTAAATATTTTTATAAAAAAATCCTTGAATAGCTAATAATGCTGTCGTATTAATTAATTAATATTTTTATCATTCATTTTTTTATCTATTTTTTAAAACTAATTGTTCAGTCTTAAGTGTTTGAATAATTTAAATTATTCCTTTACATATTTTTTTATTTTGTACAGTAATTTATTGGTTGCATATACATATATATCTAAAAATAATAAACATTAATTTATATTTCACAGTAATACCGACTATAATCATTATAGTAATTATTATTCAAAAAGTCCCGTCTATAATTTGGATTAGAGAAGCCCCTCGTTAACCCTTTTGTACAACATGTAAGTAATTATTCAATACCCAGCCGCCATTGAACTGTTTTGCTCGATTGACAAAAGAAATCATTACGCTTATCTGCAAACACTATGTACCGAGGGGTCGCATTTTAGAAACGGGAACCGCTCCATTTTATATCATCATAGTGCATCCCTATTATTGAATTCATTGTTCGTTCAGTTTAGCAGATGTATAAATAACAGTTATTACCTCGAAGACTTTGAAAAAAAATCCACTTATCAAACACGAAATAATGAATGATGTTTGTTGTGTGCTTAATAATCAAAATTCGGCTATTTCGACCACGTGCTGCAGATTTTAAATTAATAGAAAAGAGATAGTGGTAGAGACACCAATTACTTGAATACTGTTTCTTATTTTAACATTATACATCTAATTCCAATATATCCAAAATAACTCTGAAAGTTAAGCTTAAACTTTGTCATTATCTCTTATTCTGAAATATAAATCTTGTACCCACAGTTTAATTGTTAATCGTGTTTTTACATAATTTGAAATTCAAAGTATTTTATCATCAACAAGATATTTTTAAATTACAAAACGTTTTTAACCAATAAATATTTTGTTTGGATGGAATTTAAATTGAGAAATCGCTTTGTTTACTAACAAAAGATTAAAGTGTTTTCATTTTACCAAAAATATTCTTGATTTAATTTCATGGTCTACAAAAAATGAAAAACTATTAATATACAATATACATATATGTATATTATAGCATCATATAGTCTATATCGTTAAAATGTTCTTATTTTATTTTGAGAATGCACTATTTCTGTCGTTAAAATAGTATTTATTCGAATTTGTCAATGTCAACTGTAAAACTACTTAATAATAATTGCAGGACAAAATCTTTGAAATGTTCACATATTTTTTCAGCATGGTGTACTTTATTATGCATCTTATAATAATATAAAATGGTATTAATTATCAATATTAATCATCAATTATATAATTGTTTCAAAATTAAGTCCACATAAAACTATTTTAAAATTATCTGTAAATAATCATCATGTTATATAATATAACTATATATAATTCACATAATTTACAAAATGTACAAAACTATACAAAATTGTTTTTATGATAAACTATAAAAATTCTGGGCTATAGGCTACAGCCCTCAATTATTTATCAATAATAAAGTTACAAAATATTTTTAGTTTAAACTTTTTAAGGGTGTAGGTTTAATGTTTTAATAGAACATAAAAACGATGTTCGTACATCTAAATTGGCATTAAATGCGATACACTATTGGAATTCCTATGGCCTTACTATAGTCTAGACTCGAAGAAAAAAAAGGTGAATAAAATAAACTGATAGCATTAATGGATTACAGTTTACAACTAATTTTCAATCAATTTTGCGTATGATACTTAGTTTATGTTTAAATTTATTGCCATTGCCTTTTTGCGAAATTTTTTAACTGTTTAATAGCATTTTATTTTAAATTTACACCAAGTCATCACATGTTTGGTAAACGCACCAAAACTAATAATTTTGTGTAAAAATTTCGATACACATACTATTATCACATGCAACACGTTTTTATTTTATGTTTTATTTGTGAAATGTATACACATAAAGGGTGGATACTTAGTACTAAACAGTCGCCCATATTTGTGTTGGACTCAAATTAACTGTTATGTCTCAATTTGATATAAATTCAACGGTCAAAAGCATATTATATATTATACAATAGAAATCTGGAGATGTCGTAAAAGGTCGACTAAAATTGTCATATCCTGTTAACTTGTACGACCGTACTTGCAGTCTTTTGCTAAGCATTGTTTTCTGACAAACATTCCAAAACATTTTAGAATTATTTATTTTGATAAACTATACGTTTTACTGAAGGAATCTTTTCATTTCTAAATAACACAGTCAGGAGTTTAATTATATTTTTAATTCCTTTTTTAAAATCTTTTAAAAATACTTATCAATCGTAAATATTTAATACAGTTTCTTAAGCAATATATTGTTTTATAAAGATTAATCATCTTAAGTTCAATTTTTTTAATAGATTACAACATTTTTGGTATTCAAATTATGCAAGTGTATTTTATTATATTATACGTAAATTAAAACTTACTAACGTAAACATTGTAAACCCTCTTTTAATGAATTATGTCTCTATTAAATCATTTTTTATTTTATTAATCTTAAATATTCTGGAAAAAAAGGCTTATTGATAAATTAATTACCATTATATAAATTGATAAATAACTATAAATACTTAGCTACAACAATAATTGTGAAGTAGCCAGTATTGGAGCAATCTATTACATTTTTTAAATAAAATACCTTTGGAATGATTCTGAGAATTCTCTCATTGTTTAAATGTGAGTTTGTTGTGTGGTGTGGTTTTTGGGTCTATTTTTTAGTCTAAAAAGCATAAACTGGTTTAAACGTGAAACATCAAACACAGGTGACCGCATTCTCAGTTATTAAAATATAATAATACACACCCTTGTTTCATACAAGAATAATTAAAAAACAATATAGAAAATAGAAGTCATTTAGGCTTTGGTAGGTAGGTACATAGACTAGAATCGTATTAAATCGGAAAACGTTTTCATAAAAATGATTACCTTTTGTTTTTATCGTATAACACAATGGCCACTGTCGTAGAGGTGCATAATATTTTGTATTCGAATCAACAATCAGTACATGCATTTAAATTGCGTAAATAATTGATTGAACAAAATAAAACATTCATGATTACTCTGGTTGGAATTTTCATATAAATTACCAAATTACCTGTATTAAAACGTTAATAGAAAATATTTTATGCGTCAAAGGCACTGTTTCATTTGTTTTTTATGAGTATTAGCTGTTACGAGCCACGACTATACAAAGGGAATAATAAATGTAATTTGAGGTACAGTATTTTGATTTAATACAATATTGCTAGAAACCTAAATCTTATTTTCACATACAGCAACTATTTTCCGAGTATTTCAAACAAACATATTTATCGACCCGTTTGGCCAACCAAACTCGTTAACCATAAAATTCTTCGAAATAATAACAAGGAATTTTTATTACTTTTTTTCTTTTATATTTTTAAAGAATTTCGATCACATTTGCGGAAAACTTAAAACGAAAAATGGTTATTATATAACTTGACTAGTAGGCATAGTTGGACGAAGAATTAATACAATAATATTTTTTTTACAAGTATTATTTGTTTTAATGTTTTCATTCGACTTGTCTATAATGAAAATATTACCACTATAATATAGAATAAAATAAATTAAACAATTTATTAGTTAATATTTTGACAATGAACCTAAACCAAATATTAATCGATTATTTGAAAATATAATTTAAGTTTGGAAATTAATTATTATAGGGCTTGTGATAAACATTTGTCATTTGTACCATTATAATGGAAAATGTATTTTAAGTTTTTGAATTATGTTTTATAAGTTATACCATTAACAGTAATATATTAGAGAAAGAGAAGGATTATAAAAATGGCAAATATAATTTATTGTGCGACATAAAAAATAATTATCATTTATTATTTCATGTTGAAAAGATTAAAAAAGTTTTAAATAATTCAGCAACTATTATGATTCTTGCATCCTTTGATCAATGTTAATGTTTTTGTTACAATAATATATCTTGATAGCAAACTTTTTAAAAATAAAAATAAAAACAAAACACGATGCCTATATCTATTAATAAATTAAAAACTGTATTTATATTTTCTTTAAAAGACAAACATGAAAATAACTTCGTATTTAATTATTTATACTACCTGGTAATTTGTAAAGACTATATAATTAATTAATTATTTATCCAACTAGACGTCTTTGTTTGTAATATGAAAATGGTGGTCTGAAATAATATTCTACATTTTATTGATCGTTAAAGAAACAGATGGGTGTGCCGTATTATAATTTGATTAAAAACGTAATTAATATAAAGCTTGCAGAGAAGGAAGAATTTCAATTAAATACACAGTGGAATATATTCAGAATATTTGTTGCCTATCCTCAACACGGTGATTATGTAAAACATCAAATGTACACCTACCTTAACTAGTTTGCCAAAAAGTGTTTTTCTGTACATGAGTCGAATATATTTTTGTATGTTTTATGAAATCCGATTTTAAAATTTCTTCTTGAAAGAGTTGAAATTGAACTATTTTGTTCGACACGACCACAGACGACGAAAAGTAAAATGTCTCAAATTAGAAATCTGTGTTTACGTTGTTCGTGAAATTATAGTAACGGAATAATACAATTTTAATAATTTATCTTGTATTATGTAAACAATTCCATTTTATACGTTTTGTCCTGTTCATTAGAGTAGCGATGAATATATAGGTACTAGGTACTCAAATGTACGAATATATTTCATTTTAATATTGTAAGGAATTTTCAATTTACATTTTTATTTGAATATACACGTTTCATGATTTAATACGAGTAGGTACTATCAATAATATTAGCGTAAGGTCAAAAGGTCATGTTTTATATTTTATAGAGGGAAGAAAAGCAATGATTAAAATTTAAATTGTTCTTTTGCCTCATGTATGTTTTATATTAAAAATGCATAAAAATTATTAATCCTATGTGTTATTAAAAAAATAAAATCCAATGTTTTTATTGTTAAACACAATGTTATAAAATTGTAAATCGTATAAATAAATATTTAAGGTAAATTGAATTCGCTGTCGATGATGTAGTCGTACGTCATTTGTTCTTTAAGTAACACTGTACTTCGCAGAATGATATTTATCACTTGGCATTGGATTCTATAAAAAGGGTTGAATTTTATAATATATTATGTGAACGCGTATGACCCTTTTATCAAACAAAACCTCTTATATCGATATGTTACACACACTAATCCCACTTGATCCAGCCATATGCCCATTCTTGTCAGTATTAATAATATCAAAAAGCCCTTGGATTTTTCATTTGCAGATCACTCTCATTGATTGAAAACACGTCGTATCTGCATCTGCTGCCGGACGCAAACAATGCTTTATTATATTGTATTATTTCTTACGTATTATTTTTTCATTTCTTTATCGAATTTAAAACGTTGCTGTTGTTAAATAAAGAATCTCACATTATGCGCAAATGAAATTTGTTTAAAAAAGGTCGAACTCTTTTCAACCCGAACAATCATTATTAGTTCCAACCGTTTTAGAGGGAAAAAGCTTTGCCCGACAACTTTGGTTATTATACCAAACTTTTGTTCGAATTATATTATCGCGAAAACTTTAAAATATCATGAATAAAAATTATAAAATTGTATGAATATATGGGCAACAGAAAATACCAAGCCACTCTGCCCCGCTGCGTCCCTTTCACTCCCCATTCTACAATAATACAATCATCTTTCTTTTGCCAGCCCCTTCCCCAACCCCAACCAACACCACGTCCTTTTTCTTATTTTTTTTTATTATTAATGCAGACTTGTAATGGAATTTTACTTGTACACACAAGCTCTCTTCAGATGAAGAATTTCAATATTTCCCCTCTTCAAACAGAACCATTCAACAACCGCAGACCATGCGGACAAACTAAAACCATCATTTATTAAAATCACTCTTCCTCCACTTCTTTCTTTTTCCACCGTCTTGTTTCCAGATGGGATTAAAACCTTTTCCATCGTCATGTTATTATCTTAATGGACTTTTTTGACCCCCGTTTCCCGCCCCAAACGTATTATATGCCCATAAGCTACAAATCAAAACTATTTACTGCCTGCAATAGTATCTATATATTACAGTTGTTGCCTTTACTAATTATTTTTCCATGTGCTTTATTGGTGAAGTAATGAAAGACAAAAGTGATTTTCCATAATAGTCGATACAAAAAATAACATTTAAGCTACAGGCTCTTTAAAGTCTTGAAAAAAAAAGAAAACAAACATAATATCCATACAACGAAATAATATGCACATTACACATTCATTATTAATGTAGGCAGAGTAGGCAGGACTAAAAGTCCTTTTCAAATATAATGCATGACGTGTTTTATGTATAGGAAATTCAAATTTAAATAATATGCATATCTGCCATTATTAATAATGACCGATAACTCAGCAAAATGATTCTATAATTTATTTTGTGTAATTGAATTAACTAATTTTTATTTATTAAATTGATTTGCTTATTATTCTTAATTTATTTAACACAGACAATGAACCGATAAAATTGACGTTTGGTTATAATTGCCAAGTTAAACAAAAATTAAAATTATGATGATTATTGTTATTTACAACATTGCAAACTCAAAAGTGGGTTTCAAACTTGATATCAATTTTTATTTTACGTTATCGTTATATTTAATATTAATGCACATGTTAATACATATTTAAATACCTGTACCCGGTATCAAAATGTTTAACTTACAGGGTATAATATTTAATAATATGTTTCACTTTTTTAAAACCAAAAAATAAAGAAGTTTCAATATATATTAAAAATGTTGAGTCATTTTCGACTCGTCCGTTATTCATTATTTTGTTTTTGACATTCGAGATAATTTTTCACCTAATACCTACCACCTACAAAAAAAATAGGAAAGGTAAATTTAGTGATAACTTATTGCATTATAAGTATGTATTACATTTCATATTTATATGTTAATTACTGATTGTTAATGGGCAATCATTCAAATTCCGAAAATAAACATTGCATTATAAATATTAAACACTTACATACTATTGAAAATAAAAGGTTTGTAGTAGGTAGTAAAATTATAGTATAAATATGCATGTCAACAAATATTTAAAGTAAACACAATTTTGTATTGCAATAAATAATTACGGTTTTATATTAAAATTTAAATTGATTTCTAATATAATTTTGTACACATGACGACATCATGTCAAGAAAACTGTATGCAGAACCATTTGTAATGTTAATTTAATTTTAGCAATATTATAAACTTTATGTTAATTCTATCATTTAACATTATTGAATTAGGCGTTTTTTTTTTCATGTACAATGATAATTGTGTTAAAACAAATTGTGTAAAATAAAATTTATGATGCATAGAAATGTTAAATATTATAATTTTGAGAAATTGCTATAGTAATTAATTTCTGTTATCGAAACGGAAATGATTCAAATCATAGTAATTATCGTGCGATTAGCGTACTGAGCAGGTGTGAAATAATCGCTTTATAAAAAATAGTTATCCGTATATGTTAGGCGTATTACCTACCTAAAACCTTATAACTTATAACTATTATAACCTTATAAATGTGGCTGAATATAATTTCAAGGTTATAAACTAAAAATCTCCGACGATTGCTCTCTGAAATTGGACTCATTAAAAATAACACCCTATATTATGGACCTTTTGTATCCCTCAGACTCGATCAACAGCGTACTCTGTACACCCCTTTATTCACGTAGGTACACACTATATCATTAGCGTGAGGATGTTTTTATTACCTTAAATCCTCCTACCTATCTTAATATACGAGTAAATGAAGGACGTATACATATTATAATGTAGTACCTTTCGAAAAAAATTATGCTATTTTATGTTAATCGAAAACTCATAAATGTTAAGTGAAAAGACGTATCAGATTATTATCTGAAGCGGATAAGTTTAGATCATCAGTTTTTTCTTTTTTTTTCAGTAAGTACGAAAATCGATTTATTTTTATTAGGTAGTTTTTTTGTTGAGAAGATTGGTATCAGATACATATTTAAGCACATCACGATAAAAAAAACTTATATCTCATAATTTAACAATAAAAATACAATTTAGGTACCTATACCTATATTACATTATATTACTTTATCGTGCAATACCCCGTGTTTGGTTTCAAGGAAACTGAAAAATATAAAATTTTAAAACCGATGTAGTTAGCCGTTGAGATGCCACCTGCAGCTTTTATATGAGATAGATAATAATGAATAAACAATAAAAATGCTTAATTCCTATACGAATTATGTATATAACATACAGGTAACAATTATGTTTATGTTAAGAATTTTCAATATGACTGAGAGGTGTAAGTTTTTAAAAAGATTATGCTTCTCAACCTCTACTTAAATCACATATTTGTTTTTACACTAACCAAATTTTAATGAATAATTATGATTATTGTATGTTATTGTATGACGTATATATATATACATAATATATGTGTGTGTGTGTTACAAATGAAAATAGAAAAGAATCATAATAATTATTATTATTTATCATTACGTATAGAACAAAATATACACTTACAATACTACAATATTATTTTAATATTCTTCTTATTATTTTTTCATAATATCATTCCTTCAATTGCAGTGTTTTAAAGTTCAATTGAATAGAGTTTAAAAAAAATGGCAGCATAAAAACTCATTAGGAAGGCATTGCGTTAGGTATAATCTGACAAGGTCGCTTTCATTCTTACATTTATTATATGCATTGAATTTGTCATAATTAAACGTAAAAATACACAAAACAATATATTATAAATTTAATTTTTGTATTTGAATAAAATATGTATTAATCAATACACTGCACGCTTTCGATTGGATTGTATACTGTTTATGATTTATTAAATAATGTTTTATCTATGTTAATATTATTTCATTAATAACATTGTAATTTAGCGATGTCAACTTCCATAAAATGTACTCTAGTTTAATACATCAATTTGATAAAACTTGTTTTGTTATTTAATGTTATATAAATGCAAATGACAAATTTATGAACAAACACTGAAGAACTTACTTATTACATTTTTAATAAACTAATAAATAACAAACGTTTTAATGAACAATATCTTTTAATACAATCAACATAAAGTACTATTTCGAATGTTTTAATTGAATTTTTAATTTAAAATTTTATTGTTCCTTTTTCCTTAAATGAAATATTCATTCTCTTCTCAGAATGTTTAGCGTATGAATTAAAATAAAACAATATTAGTTGTTTGACTCAGTTAACCTAAAAGTAGCATAGGTATACATTTATAAATTATCAGATTAATTAGTCGCTTTGTTTTATACGAACTAGGTTATGTACCCTTTGGCCCCCACTCATACTATAGAAATCAATTTATGAATATATTTACCTCAGTTCATGTGAATTATTTGTAAAATCACTCTGTTAAATTTTACATTTAAAAAGTGTGTTTATGTTTTTGTTTTTGTTTTGGGTTTTATTCTCTTATATATTTGTTTATTAATATATATATATATACAGGATTGATTTATATTTTGCAGTTAGAAATGTTATAAATATTCCAAATTGTAATTAAACTAAAACAATAGCTTCAAATCTGATTAAAATGTAAAATGCATGGAATAGTTAGCCGTACGGAATTCCTTTATAGGGAGCCGAGCTTGAAATATAATTTTTGTCTTTCAAAACTATTTGTATTTCCTAAACAAAAGGTTTGAAAACAAAACGTTTCAACATTTCTTATAGGAATTTAAATACATATTGAAAATTATGTACGTGTAATATAATATGAAATGGACAAAACTATTTCATATAACAAATTACAGAAATTAATAGATATTTTAATATTTATATATGTTGCAATATTTAGTCTGTTGATGACGTTTTTCTGTTTCAATTTATTATAGCTTTCCAATGAAATATGATGTGGAACAATGCTTATTATTTTATATTTTATTAGTTAGTTGGTACTTCGTGAGTGGTATAACTACGGAACAGTAATTCATAATCAACAGTAGACAATGCATACAGCAATCTAAATAATTAAAAAATATAAATGGCCGCTGTCGTACCTACATAACAAAAGAAATAAATACATTTTCTGACTCATAAACTTATTATTGTCTTGACTTTGAAAAACGATGAAACACAAAATATGTAATTAGTAAGTAGTGCGTACGGTCTTAACCGAAACAAATTATACCAATAGGACATTAAAGTCTTGTGTAATAATAATAAATATACTGTTTTAATTCATTAACATTCTACAATGACTCATTTAGGGCACAAATTTTGCATTAGGTATGTACGAAGAAGAATGCAATATTATATTGAAATACAATTTTTATAATATACAGGGTGATTCACCAAGTAAGCACATCAACTTTTTTCTTCTATAATGTAGTTTTTCAAAATCTGATTTTAAAAACTTCAAAATATATTTAAAGGCTATTATATAAATTCCTGGAGATTTTTTGCATTATGCGCTTGAGGAGCGTTCCGTGGAGTTACAAGCTTTTGTTTTTTAATTGAGAACAACCCTTTTTTACTGTGAATTATTTATCAGATAAATTTTGTGAAAATGTTGATGTATCAAAATCAGAAATCGACAGAGCAGTATTTGAGTTATTTAAGTATGTGAACTAAGGATAAGTTTATGATTATGTGATTGGAAGATACTATGTAGGTTATGTGAATAGAATATTGAGTAAATGTTATTAATCAATTGACATTTATAATTTTTATAAATCGTCTAAATATAGTAAACACTAGATCCAATATTGAATCTATTTTGTATTTTTGTAAAAATTATTTAAACTAAAAACGACTCGTTAGAATTTTGAAATAGGCTCATAAAACGTATATTAAAAAAAATAATTATAAACTGAGAACTGGAATTTGTAAGTCTATAGGATAAGTACCTAATACATAAAATCTCAATAATTATCAAAACATATTATGATCATTAAGTATATTTAAAATTTCTAAAAAGAAGAATCTTAATAAATTCATTATTAAATGAAAAATGGGGCGAGCAAGCTCGGTGAATCACCCTGTATAATATGTATTAGACATACGGATACTTGAATAAATTAAATTTAATGTAATAATTTTGAGGTTAACACAAACATTATAGAGTTATAAAGATTATAGTTTCCTCTATGAAATTATTCACAAATTGTCTATGCAATTCGACCGGAAATAAAACAATAACAACAATAATAGTAACAAAAATAATATTAATCTGCGGTTCTATTCATAACCACTTTCGAATAAAACCTTTCATAAAAATGATTATATTATAGCTGAACGGAACTACGGAAGTATCTATATAGTACTTTAGCGCACTAGGATTACCTGGAATTTATTTCGTTGGTCTTTGGTCTTGGCTACAGTGTGAGTCGTTGGTGATGTATAGCTCGTCACAAAAATAAAAACAAAACGTTTTTTCGCATTTTATTTGAATCACTAAATTTTAAAAGGGTAGGTACTTTTTCATAATTTTCGTAAAATCACATCTCTACAGATTTGTGTTACGGTTTGATAAATACATCGTTCTGTGCAAAAGATTCTCATAACCAGTACGTTAAATACAACAAATTGCTATTTTCGCTAAAAAAGGCACATGTCCATAGACTTACCAACATTGTATGACATGTAATTTTATAAATTTTCATAAAATATTTTCAGAATCGTACATAATACTGTGTAATTTCATTATAATGTGAATTTTTTAGTTTTTTCCAGAGATTTTAAGTTTTTTTTTCTCTGAACAACTTTTGAAATGTGATTTGTGGAATTTTGCATTTCGTGATTCATTTATATTATTATGATTTATGACTACCGCTCCTCTTGTTTTTGATAATAATTTCAAATCAGCCGCTTTATTCTGTGTAATAATCTTCGAGTTTTTCGCATCGCTGTCGATGCCTCGTGCGTTCATCTCCCCCGATCCTCGTCATAATAATATTATGTATTACATTATATTTATACTGTTTTCAACGTGTAAATAAAAAGGCAGAAGTAGCGGGGCGACGTGGCCGTGAAACGCAGACGAAAATCAGGGGAGAAACGACGACATGTGGCCGGTAATGTCCGGATGATGCACCTGGTGCGAAATGTCAACACCTGTTCGCCCGGGGGGGTAGTTGTTCTATTGTTTTATTATAAACGACTTTTTCTTAAATATTTTCTTTACTCACGCGTTCCCGTGAGAGTTTTTACCTACCTTCTTACAACAACAATACCTAATAATAATAAAATAATGTGATACAATACGTAATAATATACAACCATCACTTGTAGTAATTTTGTGTTTGACGCAACGTATAAAATTGATACAACGAAGTCAATTTATGTTGTTTGCACAATTATATCGTACAAAATATGATCAACTGCGCTTAGATAATAATTGTTAAGTATTATTAACGCAGTTGAACTAATATATTATATTTCACTGAACAATATTACTGCATTACACTAATAGTTTCCCAACTAAGGAAATTATATTATTTTATTTTGTTATTCATGTTTGTCTGGCATTATTTTAGCCGCCAATTGAAGCATATAAATATGGTGATTTAAGCATGCTCAACATATTCGTATTGTTTAAATGATTGCATATCATATATTTAAATACACACGATAACCATATTTTCGAATATTATTTTTTATACCACTTATGGATAATCCTGTGACAAAAAACTTCTGTTTTTCAAATAGGGATCACCCTTTTTTAATTTTTAATTATTCAGCAAATATTTTTTTTTTGAGAACTTTGAAGTATCTAAATAACGAGTAGTTTTTGGATTAAATATAGTTTTGTGTACTAAGAATAATAGTCTATGCGGTAATGTGTTGAGTAGATATAAGTGATTCGCAAATGTTATTAATTACTATTGATTTATCAACATAGATAATTTTTAAAAAATATTGAAGTATAATAAATACTACATCTATTCTAATATTACATTTGAATACATTTATATAAGTCATAATAATTTTTTTTTAATTCTTTGTAAAAGGTGACTCGACTGCGAGTCTTCCTTCATGTCACTCAAAGACCTATATTATTTTTATATCACATTTACTTATTGTATATAATGTACAGATTGTAAATTTTCAATAAACGCCATAATTTAATAAAAAAAAAATATTACATATGGTTTGTATTTTTCTAATACCATTTTTACCCTGTATACCTAAATAATATGGAAATAAGTCAAAATATAATAGCATAACATTCATCGAATAATCTCTTTAATTATAGAATGAATAATTATTATCATTGTTCACGCTCTTTACATGGTCGTGTACCTTCAGGGCAATGTATATAGGCTTGCAACACTATGTTTTTTTTTTAATGCACGACTCCACAGTTTCTAATTTTCGTTTAACGACCTGTATTCAAAATAGTTCTACCTATACGATGTTTAAGTAATTTTAGTTTCCAGTTATATTATAATGTCAAATTACGAAAGCATGCAATGTTATAAGATCCGAGTGTACTTCAACAAACCTTAAATGCTCAATTGTATGTCCATGATTGTTGGAATTCTAATTTCTACGTATTACCTGTACGCTGCTTGTATTTTATAAATCTGCTTAAATTATTGTACTATTTG
The DNA here is from genome assembly GCF_001856785.1 of Myzus persicae. Classification (NCBI taxonomy): domain Eukaryota; kingdom Metazoa; phylum Arthropoda; class Insecta; order Hemiptera; family Aphididae; genus Myzus; species Myzus persicae. The sequence continues at coordinate 29,398 of NW_019103174.1, read as the reverse complement.
CCAATTAAAATATGTAACGAGTTGAGTATGTAGAATACTTGCATGTTTATTTGACTGCATAAGTCCGTTGTGGATTTGCTTGACGTTGTTAACTATTTAAAAAAAAAACAGAGTCAACCTTTGGTTAATATGTGTTTATATAGAAACCATAATTAGACAAAATTGTTTTCACTTAAAAGGTTTTTAATTTGAAACTAGTAGGTATACTATCTATAATACATCACTCCTTTTCATCTGTACATAAAGTATATTATAGTAGTTAACTATACCTATATTATATATAATATTCAACCGACTGGGCAATTAAATTCGAACATACTATTATTAATTATTATCGTATGGTTTTAATAAACTGATATCGGTTTATCTTTCTGGTGAGTTTGCATAATATTACTTTTTATATAGACGCAACTACTTGCAACTGTACTATTTTATTATGATAAGAAATCTAAAGATGGTTGTGAAATTATTGTTTTAGTCAGTATTGAATATGTTTAATACAAATATGAAAATCGTTTCTTATCTACTGCAGCGAATATGACTGCAATTTCATCAAAGGCGCTGTTCCCGACCAGGCGGCGCCTTGAGCAAATACGTTGCTTGCCAATAACGTTAATAATATTTTGGCCTAAACAATATTCGACATTTGAATACACATTATTATATCTTATTAGAATAAACTCAAATGAATTACACACACCATACCCGCATAGAATTCATTATAATACACAAATATATCGGGCACGGGATATTCAATACTGAACTGTAAATCATAATATTATTTATCTCGACATACGACATAATATTATAAGCTAAATATTATCAGATATTCGATAAACTGCGCCACAACTAGGTACCTCCAGTAGTTATGCACGTTGTATTGCACAGTTTTTTTTTGTCTGGTCAAGTACCAATCGTTAATTCAATATTTGATTTTATATACGACTTTTGAAACATATGGTGCAATAATTTGTCTTTCACAAGAGTTTACTTTCCTTTTTAGACCTAGCACTCTATGCCATTGTGTAATCTAAACATGACTATATATTATATTATTATGTGCGTGGTATGTCCATAATAAAAATGTTGGTTTTTTATTTGTCATAATACTATAATTTCTAGGTATCCTAAAGCATTGAATAAGTAATATTGTTGAATAGCATATTTAAAAATAATAATCAACAAAATGATTTCTTAGCAGTGTCTTACTTTCTTACTGAAAGCTGCAATCGGAAACATAATATGTTTAAAGAATCAGTGCAACGACAATATGAATGAATTACTCGCATTTCACATCAGTAGGTACTAACCGAATTTTTATTTACACGGCACACACTTCTAACATTTTTTTGTACATAATATCTTGTTTCGTAATATTCGTCTACCCTATTTATTTGTGACTTAACGGCCAGTTGGGACTCTCCCCTATTATTTTCTTCTTTTCGACGTTCACAATAAAAAAAAACTCTCCCTCTTATATTGGCACGGTTTCTTCACCTGTCTCCACTAAACGAAAAAAAAAATTGGTTCCGTTGCTGATTTATGTGCGTACATTGATTCGCCGCTTTTATGTAATATAATAGTCGCGTATCTTATTTGTACATAAAACATTTTCTATAATAAAAAGTTATATTATGTTGAAATATACATGTTATTCAAATAACAAAAATAGTTTATTTTCCGTCGTAAAATATTACATGAATAGAAAATAAACACAATTTACATTTTACAATACCTACCTACCTTTTTTTTACTTTAGTAGTTTTTTTCGGTAATTTTCTCATGTTTTTAATATTTTTAAATTACCATAATATTCTTAAATGAATAATACTTTTAATAATAGGAACTCTACAAATACTTGTCTTGAAATATTATTATTAACGTTTGTGTGAGTCAATCTTCATTTAAATATTATGAAATGTTTTTTATAATTACTATTATGATGAATTTATAAGTGTAATATTTGAAATAAAACGAAATAATTATGTAAATATGATAGCTACATATTTATTTTCTTTGTGATTAATACATATTTTAATGATAATAAATTTATTAACTTATGTTAAAATAATGCAAAAATACCCCTTTTTACATTGGCAAACCTGCTCTTAAACCAAGGTATATCATACCCCTTTGAATAAGAGTAATTTTGGGGACTATAACGCTCCCCTATTTACGTAACGGCGGAGTTCAATGGCCTTTAAAAGAGATATTTCAACATGTCAAATCACAATTACCATTTACCTTTATGTTAATATATTATATTTTATCAAAGCGTAAATAAACAATATAGTCCAATAAAACATCAAGACAAATCAAATACCTAATTAATATACTGAATATTTTTTACTAATGTTTCATTCTGTTGAAATTTTTTGGAGGTACTTACAACCATATTCAGTGAAATATTTCAGTAGGTATAGATGCGTCATGTTATTTATATATATAATATATGTATAATATTATACCTAAAAGCATATTTAAAAAAAATTATTAATATATTATTGATTGTAAGTGAATAAATTTGTTTTGAAACCAATTAAAATCGTAGTAAATATAGTGCTCAGCAAACAAATGTATTATTTTTGGCGCAAAGTTTGTTGGGCGACAAACAAAAGGGCATTTATGTCGGATAATTGCTCTAGAGTTTTGTTAAATCGCATAATAAATATATTGTTGAAAGTTGAATGGGAGCCAGGAAAAGGAAAAACATATTCGTTTTTGGCTTTTGAATAAATAATAACGCGAGAGCAAGCCGGTTATTTCCTAAGGGAATGCCAAAATAAAACGTAATTTTCGATACACAAAAGTAACAGGGGAAGTGTCAAGTACCGACGATAACACGAGTATAATAATATAAAAAGAATTATTTTCAAACATCAATAAAATAAAATGGTGTACATACTCTATGCCAATGAATGGAAAAAATGTATTCACTTAAATTTTATCGTAAATTCAAGACAGTTTATTCCAGAAATACTTATATTAGTTTACATTTTATAAATTACCAAACTTATTAGCATACAAAATGTTATTTAACTTCGAAGAATGAGTTTAGTTATTTAAGAATCTTATGTTTAAATTCATATCCACTAGTTTGCATTTTAATGAAATATTCACTAGGTAGGTATATATTATTATATAAGAAATATGTGCATCGAGATTAATAAAATAGATTTTTATGTACGTCAAAATTTATGCTTTGCATAAAATATTCATGTAATATTTTCTTGAGATTTTCTCGTAAAAGCAATTTTTATTGATTTAACAAATCATAAATTATTTTAGATGATTGTCCTATGTTCTGTTTCCTTCTAGACAAGGTATATTTCGTATCTCCTCTGGTGATTTAATTATGGTTAAGTGGAATTTATGTCTTCTTCTCAAAGTCCAAATTCCTGATAAAATTTGGTGTAATAAGTCAAATGATGCAGAATATTTTTTTCTGCATCATAAGTTTCTTTTAACTCAAATAAATAAATTTGACAAAAACTGAAATTTATATCATAGTAATGTCATTGTTTTCCATGATTCTGAACAACTTGTTGTCATATTATAAAATACCTGTACATTATACATATGACATTTTCTAACTGTATTAATGATTCAATTTTAATGGAGAAATCTATACTTAATAGTTAATTGCGTAGTATATTTTTATTCTAAAACAATTATGGTGATCGTTACTGGTATTTTAAATTATGTCACGTGATGTTTTCCCTTGTGTAATGTTTAAATACTAAAGTCAAATTAATATAATTTATAAATTTTTAATAGAAGGATATAAGGATAAACATAGTATATTATTGATAAAAATCTATATCAAAAATTGTAAATATACTAAAATTGTCAGATGTAAATAATTTTGTACAAAGCTGAGAGGGGGGATATATATTTTAAAACTAAAACTAATTGTAGAACACACAATAACGATTACGCTTGAATTATACCTATATTTTGCTCAAATTAATAAATTAATATAAATATTTGGACATTAAGATATTATTAATTCACCTACAATGACTTTTAAATTATTTATGTAGTTGTAACTTGCACCAATTTCGCTTCGCTTAATATCCCAGTATGATCCCAGCATCCGTTTTCTTTTCGTGTCCAAATGTAACAAATGTAAAATTTACTACCTATGAACAAATCACTATCATCCACCTTATTTAATTACATAATGCAGTGAATTTATAAGTGCGCCCAAACGAGACTCTCAACAAAATTTATATGTAAACTATTCAGAGTAATAGCAAAGTACCGTTTATTCAATAGTCCTCGTGCTTACATTGCTATGAGCACCATTGATCTTTTTTAACTAGAATATTTTGCCATGATCTGTGAATACACCGTTGAAAAGGAAATTTAAAAATAATGCTGTTAAAAATTAATCACGGCAGTTCGCAAACAAGTAATCAACAAAAACATAAGAATTAATGCTTCCGATTTTAACTATCGTCTGGAGAATGATAATACGAGCAATTATGATGGTGAGCGTTGGACACAACATGCCAAACCTTGTAGATTCACCTAATCCAAATTCTCCTAATTTGAATAAAAATAAAAATAATACTTGTAAGTTGTAATTGCTAATTGCTTTGAAGTGCTAATGCAAACCAAATCTGTCCGAATACCTAGGTTCACCTACATCTTTTTTCCAAACTCTGAAGGAGGACACGTTTGCACATTACTGTTTCCAGCGAGCATCACTTATTTGTAAAGAAAAGATATCCAATTTAATACAGTTCTAATTTTCAAAATAGTTCGAAGCTCTCTCTTCTATTGTCGTTTAAACGTAACATCATAGTCTTAAGTAACTAGATAACTGCTTATACTTTCTTATATCCTTATAGTGGCCCACCTATTCACTATTCAGTCATACAATGCGTCTGTGGAAGATTTAGGAAACATGATTTAATTATGGTATTTTATTAAACATATGATTACATATTTTAACACAACATATGGGGGGCCAAGCCACTCTGTCCCCCTTTCAATATGCCACTACAATAGGTGATGAAGTGACAGAGGTGTGTAAGGGTTCTCCTGTCCTTTTTATTAAGCAGCATGATGTTGTCCACTACAATCAGTTTACGAAGCCCAATCTCGACTTTTCTTTTCTGCGGTTCCAACATAGGGAATTTGAATACATATTCCGTGTATCTTGGGTGTCTTGGTAGGTAGAAACGTTTCTCCATTTCTACTCTCATTATTTTTCATAGATAGTGTGTTCAACATCCATGACTAGCAGAAACTGGGCAGCTGGGACGTTAAAAAGCCATGATGGGCCCTACCAATCCAGTGGCTAACTTTAATTAATATACGTACATCTATCCATAGAGGCTTCGTCCCAGTTCACTTGTGAATCCCCAATATTATTTCTCTACTATCTATGTTAAAATTTTGATCACCCCACTTTAATTTTATTATGAGTGGTAAACGCCTTGGGTAACTGTTTGGTAAAGCCTATCTATCCTCGGGCATATCTTCCTTTAAACTCTTGTCAGTTGGGCTCCGTACTTCTCAATATTTGCCCAAATAGGACAAGCTTACACCATAATGCTATTGACCATCGTAGAGACAAATTTACTTTTAGCACATGCAGGCCGAAGGCCCACAACTCTTGAAATTAATACTCCACAGGCATTTTCAACCACTTCAATCGATGAATAATGATAGATTATATTTCTTGCTTGTTCCTGTTGGTGCATTTCTTGTCATGTTAGTTACTTTCATATCTGCTGTAATTTTGTAAATACTCTTCCGAAAGCTGTACAAATTATCTGTCAGCTTTCTTAACGTAGACAAGTGTTCTTCAATACTTTGCCATATCGAGTATCCGAAAAGTTTACAAAGCGTATTCGATGAGCATAATATGGGCCTAAATTATGATGGTTAATCTATTCTCTTCGACCCGTTATAAAGGATGTCCACCCTCAATATTTTAAATCTTTTGGGAAAAGTCCAATTCAGTAAAAATCATATGATAAATAGCTTTTAAATAGGAATTTGTTAAATTTCACAAGACTTTATGAATCTTACAAGGAATTCAGTCAGTTTCCGCAATTTGTATCACTTGGCTATTTCCTAGACACCAATTTAAGTTCCTCGGTTAAGTGTTTCACTATAGAATTAACTTACAGATTATTTTTTTCCAACCATAATTCTAAGATCTGGAAACAGATAGTCATCAATTTTTTCCATTGCTTCTAGAGTACTCAGTAGTTAATTTTTTGATTCACTTTCACATGATTAACTTCTACGGTTTACACCATAGATCAACATTCACTACTTTACACTATTTACTATAGCAGTTTTCCCGAGCCTTATGGATATTTAGAATTAAGATCTTTCTCGAATTTATTGCTGCATCTTTTTCTACTGCAGGGTTTTTATTAGTTATACGATGGTATCATCGTTTTTCTGTGGTACATGTTTGTCTTAGTTTAGCTATTTCTTTATTCCACTAATATGTCAGTTCCCAAGCTGAGTTCTTTCAGTTTCATCTCTATATGATGGTCACGTAATGAGTCAGAAAAACAACCATTTCACTTGCACAGTTATTAATACTGTCCTGTAGTAACGTTCATTCGGTAACCCTCATCATCTCTTTTATACTTCGGGAATTATTTTTCATATTCTAGCTGGATCTGGTATTTTTTTCTATTGGTATACTTTCTTTACGTGTTGAATACACTATATATTTAAGTAGCTGATAAGCAAATGTTAAATAAATTATGGACCTAGTCGGCCCTCTGACAAAGATGAGATTCTTACCCTTGTCACATGTGGTATGGGTTCCCCAATCGACCACCTTAACGTTTAAGTGACCAGCTATGGTTATCTCTTTCATTTCGGTGGGTATAATTTTCTATGTCCATTGTGACTCCTCAAAAGGAGATAAATGATGGTTGGAGTTATAATAGCAGCTATTTATTGACACTTGTCAGACTGGCTACTTTTATGCAAACAAATCGTCTGCCCTTGCCATTCTCTTTGATGTTGATATCACATCGAACCCTAATACCACAAGTTTCATTCTTCCAAACTTAGTTTGTAGTGGCGCAACTACGGGGTGCTAGGGGGTGCTTAAGCACCCCCAACCCTATTTTAAGCACCCCCCAAGTCCAATGTCTTTATAATTTAAAATCTTAAGTACAACTCTACAATTAAAGACAGCTACATTAGGGAAGGCCGAAATGATTATTATTAGTGTTATTGATTCATTTAAAAACATGAGAACAGATAAGTCATTCTCAGAATTATGGTTAAAAATTATACAATTTTGTGAAACAAATGACATATCAATAGTAGTCTCTCATCCTGGTAAGTTTGATTCTTTGTTATAGTTACCATAAAAATTTAAAGCTAATTATTAAAAAAAAAATTTAAGTAACAAAACGGAAAAGAACTCAGCCGACTAATTTGATGAATATCCATTTGGAAACCACAACTAATGCTAATTTTGATGAACAAGATGTGTCAGAAGCATATTGGAAGCGTACTGTTTATTTTCCAATTATTGATACAACAATAAATAATTTAAAGTTTAGATTTTCAACCGAAAATCTTCAGATACCTAGCTAAAGCTATTGACAGTTTTATGGACATGGATTTTGAAAAAATTCGTTATTTTATCCAGCATTTAAGGTGCATATTAAATAAGTTATTCAGTACCTAACATAATAAAATCATTACATTTTAGAAAAATTCTATAATATTAAATGATTTCAGGACATAATAAATTCAAACACGGAATGCTTGAAAGCAGAAATGCTCGTAGGAAAAAACTGTTTAAAAAACAGTAAAGATGGCATAAAAAAAATAGTAAATCAAGAAGTATTTCCTAACTTGTATAAACTAATGCAGGTTGCATTAACGATCCCGGTCAGTTCAGCAACATGTGAGTGAAGTTTTTCCTCCATGAGGCGATTAAAAAATTGGATGAGAACCTGTATGGTACAACAGCTTTAATAATTTTAAATCATAAAATACAGTAAATAAAAATAAAGTGTGTTAACATTTTTTAGTATTTGAATATAACTAATAATAATAGTCAAAATAAAATATTTTAAAGGTGTGATGGGGGGGGACGGAGCCCCCCACTGCTATATAACGGTTTACCTTTTGTAGCACCCCCAAGATTTGAACTCTAGTTGCGCCACTGCCAAACTATCCAATGGCTCGAAATTATCTTTCCTGGTTCGATCACTATAAGAATTTGTGCATCAGCTTCACGTGCAGACTGGTGTATTAGGTCTTTTGTACCAGGACTAGTCCCTATATTTATCCGTACGAATCTAATCATATTTACAGTTTGTTAGGGCACCCACAAGTTGTGGAACAACCTGATATACTGTAGAGAGACTATTTCCAGGATAGAAGCTCAAATATCTGATCCTAACTCTGAGTACGTTATGAATTTTTGTGAAGTCAAGCAATCTTTTGATTTGTGATCCTCTTCAGTGGGTGCATTATGAATGAAGAATCTATCAGAATATTATTTTATATGTCGTTTATGATGCACTTAGAACCCTTCATCAATTGTATTTTGATCTGTACTCTTGCTACGATCTGCGATAGCAACCATTCAATCTTTATCCGTCTTGGTTCCTGGATTTTAGCTGCGTTACTGATGTTTTGCAAGGTCCTGAGACTTAACACTTTGATCCTTGTATCATCTCGGCAGAAGCAAGTTGCTACTCAAATAGTCTCTTTGACTTCTTGTTTAGTTATGACTTTGCTCAAATAAAGAATTCCAATTTATTTGTACTTCACATAATTTGAAGGAAAGAAAAGAAATATATGAAATCATATAAGTACAGTAATTACTACATCACCTATCGAAAATAGTATAAATTACCATAGTGATAAATCATAAATGTAGTATTTGTCTTTTGTAATTTTTCTTTGTATAACGTATGTCATTTGTTCCCTACAATAAATAAATTAAGATTGTGCCGGATTTGTCATTTGATTATCCACGCATCAGTCAAAGTTTTAAAAACATTAAAATTGTGCATAGATTCACGTATAGATACACAATACAATTTAAGGTTCTAAACGAAAGCAGGCATGTATTGATGCTGTGTTAAAATGTTTGATTCACAATCACATTTATGACATATCAAGAATTCAAATATCAATCAACGTATAAATGGCCGTATATGCACAGATAATTAAGTAGGTATTCAATTGTTACTCTCAAACTCCACATACCAAGAGGCAATGTGCGAAAATTCAATTTGATGCATACTTTTACCTGATCTGCTCGATTAACCAATGACCACCAATGTATAAAATAATACTAATTTCTACTATCACTATTTTAATCTACAACCAATAGCAACCCTAACAATAAACAAAAGAATAATATTATCAGTTAGTTTATTTTTTGCTTTGCAAATGGCGCCACTGATATATTTTTTTGTAGGTTCATCCTGTTACATCACAATGTTATCAAACTAAATGTATGCCTACAACCTGATCTTTAATGTCTTCTTTAATTAAAAAACCCGTATTACAGAAGTTTTGAAGGCAATCCGCAACAACGATTTCTATTTTCACATGTATATAGGAAGAGATAATATATATAGTACCTATGTTGTACAATATCTAATAGTTGATACTAGATTACTAGGTATTTAGCTACTTAAAGATATTATGCACTCACGATGAATGCCAATATAAAAGAATGAAAGAATTTAAAAAAAAGAAAACACTCGTTGTACTTATAGTGACACTTAAAGTTATTGATTATTGCCAACTAATATCCACTATCAATCAATATTAAAAAAAATTGTATTAATTATTTGGGTATTTTTTAATGTTATGGGTCAGATTGTGTTTAAAAAGTGAATATTAACAGCTGTTAATAATTTGATCACTTTAAGACCAATATAACATTTCAATATACTATAATATTGTATATCTTTATTAGTTATATTTCACTTCTCGGTCAATCGTTTGCAATACATTTTTCTTATTGTACTTAAAAAATTTTAAACACTAAAATTATACTACAATAGGTTCTTTAATATTTTCTAAATGTGAGCAGACATTTTATGTTTTATATAAATATAATTGTGAACGCCATCGCCTGCCAGAATACACAGTATAGGTTGTATTTAACAACTATTTTATTTTGAGGCTCCAGTTAAAACTGTATTATAGATTTACAACTTTACATAAATGCGCATTATTGTTTGCCGAGAACCCTTGCGTATTGTTCGAATTATTTTTCATGGAATGATAATATATCATTTCAAGATACTGGCGTATTCGTGAAATATATGCCCCGATGAAAGTTTATGATATACTGATGTGCATTAAACTTTGACGGAACACAGAATCTATATATTATAATATTATATAATATTTACACATGATTATACTTATATGACCGTGGGTCGTGGTTTAAACGTTTTGGTATAAGAGGTCATCGTTATTGTATTAATATTATGCCTTTCTGTATGGCAATAATTACAACTCGTCCACGCCGAATCGAAAAGTCATTATTTATGTTATGATATTATAAACTACAATGCCACTGGAAAAACATACTTGTGACCTACGATTCCTACGACGTTACTGCACGTAATAGTGTACACTATGTTTTTCGATCACGTTTTGACAATTAAGCTTATGACTGGTTGACTGCGCCGGTTGGATTACTGTAAGCTCGTAAGCTCACATTATATAGGGGAAAATCAAACTTATAAGAGGAGCGAAAATACCAGTGCAATGATCTTTTAACTATACATTATAGCGTATTATACAACACGCTGTATCCATTATTGTACACACGGTGTTGGTGCCTATTACACATAGGGTATAGTAGTCACGTAAGGCAATTAAAAAACAAAACTACACTGTACACTAGTGGACACACGGCATTAATAATTCTTTGATTTGTCAATATAAATATTTTTGATAATTGAAAATATTTTTGAATGTTTCTTTTAAGTTTGAAACTCCAATTTCATTAAAATTTGATTTTAAACACTTATAAAAAATGTATGTTGATTTAAACTATATATATTTTTTTTTCATTCCAATAAGAAAAATGTAACACAAATCTCATGTTACAATTTGTAGTCCTTAACTTTATTATAAATACATTGAATTAATAAAAACAAAATGATTTACAAATGATCATAATTTCGACAAATTTTTTCAACATTTAATAACATAAAATAATTGTAAACATGTTTTTCTATATCATTCAGCTACTAAAACACTTATTAGGGAATATATATCAGTTTTTCAAGCTTTTTGATTTAAGAACAGTTCAATAATTATCAACATGATTCGAAAAAAAAGGAAAAATGTAAAGTGTGTATGTTATACCACAAAAGGGATGAAATATTTGATCAACTTTTCATGTCTTAAAAATGTCAATAAAAATATTTAGTGAAAATTTCAAGTATATTTGACTTATTCATATTTTTTGATTATAACAAAACAACAAAATCGATTTTATCGAAGGCTGGTGTTGTATAAATTCCTGTTTATTCAACTATTTTGTTGGTTTTATCAAAATTATTTTCTAAAAATAAGGTAAAACCAATTTGCTACAAGAAATTTTTCTTGAAGTTAAAAATCAAATCATTTTTTATCACTCTAAAAGGTGATGGCGAAAAATATATTTATAATGTATATATACACCTAGAGTTTTAAAATATATTGTGTTCTGCTTTGCTCACGATCTAAAAATGGCAAAAACGGGATAAGTGGGGTTAATGTGGGTGATACTAATATAAGATAGTATGGTTAGTATATTTAGGTACTTACTAATTTGAATTATAAGATAAAATATAAAATAACATAATACTGGTTATCATATATTTTTTAAGATATTTTATACTTCTTAATTTGCAAACATTATTATTACAATCTGGGAAAAGTATACTTTTTTACATATTAATTAGTTCAAAATTATTTTTGTTTAATATTCCAGTTCTATTTTACTTCAATAAAACCAATTTTACTACCCCAATAATAATGTATTAAAATCATTTTAAATTATTTTAGTACTTAATTTCTTTTTTTAATCTAAATGACAGTATATTTTGAATATCAATAAATTAATTATTCATGGAACTGTTAATTATGCATGTGGGGTGATCTTATAATAATACATTTATCTCAAGAAATTATAATCACAAAGGTATTTAATGTGTATCAATACAGAAAAAAATCGTACATTATATTTTCAGATTTCTACTAAATTAATATTCCAGACAAAAATTTCCATTAAGCGAAATGTATTTTAATATGGATAAATATTATAATTATTTATGTTTAAAAGACAGACGAAATATAGAGATACTCGGCGAAGTGCACTTGTCTCGAGTCATTCATCCCAGTGCAAGTTATTATTATTTATTATTACAAATTTAAGAGCAATGATAAATTATTCAAAAATGTCTTTGTGAATCTTAGTTATAACCATATTTTATGCAAGTATAATCATTTCACCAATTTTTTTAGCAGTGTATGCAATTCATTTTTATTTTTTATTTTTATTTTTTACACTCTCAGGGAAACTATTAAACTATAAAAAAAAAACAAATAAAAATAATACGATTTATTGACACATTCATGAGAATAGCTCATGATAAATGGCGTATTGTAAGCTTACATTGAAATTAGAAGTTGATAGAATTGTAGAAAGTCTACTCATTAGTCACATTCGTTATGAGTTTATGACCACCTACTAAGGAAACTTGTATGGACTACATTGAATTTTAATTCAACATTTTATAATTTAAATTAGTATGTTTTTTCGTGTAAACTATTGTTCAATTTGATTTAAAAATTATAAAATAATGAAGTGCACTTCAAAAATAAATAAATTGATATCTATTCATTCTCTGTTGGTGGTTTTCATTAAATAAGTTTCCGTGGTTTTTAAATAGGTACTAGAAACTTTTATATTTATTAAATTATTTGAGGAAAAATATAAAAAATAAAATTAATAACTGTTTTGAAAAACAATATAAAATAATATTTAACTGCAAAAAGTCTAAATATAGTTTTTTTGCCATGTCATTAAATCAAATTAAAATTATTTTATTGTTATTTATTTTCGTATGGTCTTATATTATAATATGTTTAATGTATTACACACAATTGTTTATTTTATTTGATTACGTTTTTCAAATAAACGCTAAAGACATATTTATTTTATGGACTTGTGAATTTATTGTTATTACTTATTATTATTATTATTATTATTATTATTATTTCTTTTTATCTAATTTAAAATTGATTTTATTTCATTTAAATTTTTTTTCAATTTAAAGTATAACTTAATTATTTCCCATATTTTTCTACTCATAAAAGGATTTTTGAAATAATCGTGAATCGATTCTAAAGGAAACTTCAAGGGTAATATATTTTCAGACATTCACATTCTTCATGTAATTCTTTTATTTTCTTATTTAAACTTTATAACTTTAAGCGAGAGAAGTTTAAAGATATAAATTATATTTATGTTTCCTTTACAATCTTCTAAACAATCTCATTAATTGTCAGAAGTTTTTAGCTTATTTGACTATTTTTTAGTTGAGGCTTGTATACAACTAGGTCAAACAATTTATTTAAAACATCGCATACTACACTCTTACTTTAATAGTTACATTTCATACTCATAAAAGATATTAATTAATATTTTGAAAGTAATTTTATATTTTTTTTCGATTTGAGTATTTAAATTTCATAAAAGTATTCCAATGTAATATCAATACACATATAATCAAGCACTGATAAAATCTAATAAAATAAAAAAATGTAATTATTTTAGCCAATAGATACAATTTTAATTCATAATACAACAATTAAATTCATTTTATTTTATTTTAAATTTGGAGTATAATATTTACACACTGAATACAGACAATTAGAATTTTTAAATTTTATTTTGTTAGGTATACATAAAATATTATACAATTTTAACTATGTGTATACGTTTTTCTTAAACATATTTTAATTTCAGTAGATTTCAACGACAAGTGTTGTACTTCTTGTCCTAATCTATACGCTGATGTATACACTGTTAAGTTAGAATATTCTAAATTATAACCACTAATATGTTATCTACAATATTATCCTGGCCAGCAATCAAAAGGAATGAACTTAATATTCTGTTTTGAAATTGAGGAGTAAATAATACTTAAATTTCCATGTTTATTAATGTGATTCTTTCGAGTTCGTGCATAAAATACATTAGTGGACGTTGAGCACGCATTTTCGAGTATCATAATTTTATAGCATTACATTGTTTTCAAGTGAAATACACTAGAATAAAATTGGCAATATTCCAATAGTGAAGTTTATGTAATAAGTAACTTATACAATAAACATATTGATTTATTTATCAAATGATACGATGCTGTGCCCGGTGAGATAAGCCGACACTCGTAAATAATGGTATTAACTATATAAAGAACTAAGAAGTGCAATATATAAATGGATCAATGCTTTACATTAATGCACTAGCAAATACAATATAACTTAACCGATATGAAGGATAATTGTTGAGTTAGTGGTCCTTTAATAAATATTACATTATACACGAATAAATGATTATATGGTTCTTAAAATGAAAATTTAACATTGTCATCGTTAACAATTAAATAACAACAAAGAATAAGTTTAAAAGTATCTTATTACCAAAGAAAATCATGTAATATCATTGAATATATTTGTCTTTATCGTTTGAGAAAAATAAAAACTGAAAGATAATATACAGTTGTCATTAATTCTTGTATAATATAATATGAAACTTCGAATTAAATGAGATTGAATGTAAATTGTACCAATATATTTTTCATTTAATTTATTTCGTATTTTCTTCTAAATATTTAGATTTATAAATATCTACTGTTATATTTTATTTTTAATATTATTATTAAGGAAAAATATGTTAAGATTCTAAGTAAGTATAAAAAAATTTAAAATGGCCGATTATCATAGTCACATACTATCATCTATTTATCACACCGTAATAGTAATATTATTATAATTTATAATAAATGAAAATTCTACTCATATATTGTATTGATCACCTATTAATATAATAGTAATTTGTTTAATACAGTAAGGTTTATCAATGTTAAGACCTATAAATTGTTATACGTCAAAGCATTTCTTGATTACTGACAATTAAGTTGTGAACGATTAAGGACGTGATGCCCGCATGACGTGTGCTCTCCGTTTAGTAGAATTAATTTTGTGTTGTTAGTTTTCACTAATTATAGTAAAAAACAATAATTGTTATCAAATTTGTAGTACTTTATAGTATATTTTATGTAAAAGCTGAGATGGGTTATTGTAATAATAAGTATAACAATTTAAACGTATGTATATATTATTTAATAATTAGTAGCGATAATTTCTTTTTACAAAATGTAAGTTTTAAATTATTTATTATTATATAAATAATGTTTTTTTTGGTTATCTTTGTTTATTTTGTTCATGATTTGCTTTAAAATTAAAATATCGAAAAAAACTAACATAAAAACATCGATAAAATGCTTGGTTATTGGTCAATTAATTTTTATTTTAAAACTAACAACACAAAATGGATTCTGCTGAACAGAAATGTGCGTTTGTAAGGCAGCAATATAACATGCGGGAATCACGTCCTCTTAAAGGGGGTCATGGATCGATGAGCCAAGATTAAATATCCATTGGGAATTTTGGCCACAGCAATACCAGAAACTTGGTGGGCCACATTTAACAATCAAACTTAAACCATTCTTACTTAAAATATTTTTAATTATAATTTTTACGATTGTGTATCACTTTTAATTATGAACCATCTAAAAAAATAAATTTAAAGCACTAACTAGACAAGAAAAATAAATAAAAGTATTATAATAAATACATTTTATAGTATTTTAGTATTTGACACATAAATTATTTTAGATACTATATGTATATTTAGTCACCAAAGCCAATGCAGAAACAAATTATATTTTAAGCGTTATAACTGTAATTTAAAATTATGCATTTGGAAATATCAAAAATGCAAAATGCAAAATTCATAATAGTTAAATATTTTAATGTTATAAATTATTAGTAGGTAACGTGTAAAATATTGCTCTAAAGTGTTCACGACTCGCAGTTCCACTAATTATCAAATTGTATTATATCACTGTGAGATATAAATTATTGATAACTATTATTTAGTGGTTTTTTAATATGAATATTTAAGCGAAGGAATAAGTGTATTGATTTTACAATGATATGTGTTTTTTTATGTGTGGATACACGTTGTGTAGTCGAACTAAGGTTTACTTTTCAACTTTAAGAGTGTTCTATAAATTAGATCTATAATTGGTATACTTTTTTAAGGTTAAAGTTGAATATTCCCAGGTTTTTTTTCAAAAACTTATGCAATAACAAAAAAAAATTAAGGAAAAGCAATAATTATAAATATTATAATATATTATATTGTATATTTCTATATTATAACTTAATTAAGTCGGAAATCGTTCTTAATACCCAAAATAATATACTATTAAGGTGAATATACATAAATTCACTACTCGAAAAAAGAAAATGTTGTTTTGATTAAAATCAAGTCAAATAATTAATTTAATAAAAGTTATTTTTACATGTTTGATTGCGATGAGTGCTTACACAATATGTTATGGTAGGTCCTCCACGCCAACACTGTCGCACATCATTATACTGTACAGTTTACCCGTAATAGTGTAATGCAAATCGACACTGTTTACCCGAACCTATTTAAGTGATATGTCTATATAGTCATTGTCTAATGAGCCATGGGAGGGGAACGTATTATTACACAGTTTGTAAGCATTTTTCATAATGCATACACTACACTGTTTATAGCTTATTTCGATATAGAGTTAGTGTTAGACCATCGAATGCAAGTGTGTCGTGCGTCTGTACTTACTACATTTTTATTACAAACATATTAAAAAATAAAGGGTTCTTCGGGTAATAAAAATTATCATAATTGTATTATTAAAAAATTACTATTAGAACCATTTGGGTCAAATATAATGATAATGTAAGTAACGAAAATATTTGTGTTATTTAGATATATGTAAAAAAAAAAATTGTAAAAATCATAACTAAATTAACTTATGTGTATAATTGGTGCGTGAGGAGAGTGGGTATGTTAGTATGTACCATTGCTTCTCATCCACAACCCAAGTCACTCTACTTTTATTAGCATTTGACTTAATCAATATTATAATTTTTATTTTATCTAGTTGATGTGTGTACAACTGGACAGACCTGCAAAAAGTCACACGATCAAGTTTTTGAACCCATACAGACTCGTGAGTCAAGAAAAATGGATCAGCACCGAGAAAAATAGAGACATCACACACTGCAGTGAACGAGGCATCGAAAAATGCTACAAAACGATCAAAAGCTGATTTATTGAAAATATATTTCAAATGGCACTTCGCCTTGTGAGAAATACACCGAAAATAAGAAGTTTTTGTATTTATCAAAGTACACCTGGTCGTAGGATTATATTATGTCAACTCATTGCCGACTATTCTGAAGGAATAGTTAAGTATAAAAATTATTTTAATGTTATTGTCGTTATGACATTTTCGTTGAAATACGCCTGAAAACATTTCGACGACAAAACAATAAAAGTGAGTATATTATACAATTATTCCATTGCAGTTTATCATTTGTCGGGAAAGTGATTTGGGTGAGTTGGGCAACTTAACTTGGTTAAAAAAAAAAACATTTTTCAAGCTACACAATATTTTTAAGTCATAATGTTCTCTAATATTTTGATTTACACAAACTTTACCAAGACGTTTAACACTTCGCAGACATGAGATGATAAGAAAATAAATTATCAAAATCGAAAAAGAGTGTGTATCGTCCCACATGATATGAAAAGAAAATTAACTTGACTGCTTGACAATGATATTTAGCTAATAAGTTAAGTTACAAAAAAAAAACATTTTAAATGTAGTTAAGTTTAAAAGATTAAAACAATTAACTTTTTAATTTAACTTTAACTTCTTGACGAGTTAATAATACACTATAGTGGTCCAGAGTCCACCCACGTACCAGAAATTGTTAATGATAAGATTTAATAATTTTTTTTGTTGGTATTTTTAACATATCTAGATTTTAACGTTAAAATAAAAATGTTATGTTAATATTGTCAGTTTCGTTTTCCACATCACTTTTATTGTTCACGATGGTTATATCCTTATAGTAGGTCACACCATCACACTTTTTTTATTTTAACAATAGTTCATATCAGAATATAAGAATATCCTGATAGCAGTGTTATGAAACTTACAAATAGCAATATTTTTATTTTATTTTTTATAAAAAAATCACCAAAACTGTCAAAATTGTTGATTAATTAAATTATAGTATTCATATTTGAGTTGTTGTCAAAGTTTACAATAAATAAATTTCCACGCAGTTTTTGATTGTTTAATTAAATGTGACGTCTGACAAGATGGACCTAAAACTGAACATACCATGAGCATATTATTTAATTCATTATAAATATGCGAACTAAAAAAATAAACCTTTTGTCCGCCATATGAGTAAGTCATTATTGTTTGGATGTATAACTGTTAGAAATATAGAATTCAATGGTATAACGGCACACATTATTTATATATTATAAAAAGTTTTTATATTAATATTAATTATTATAATTTCCCAATCAACATAACCATCATCATATCATTAAATTTATTATCATCGGCTATATTATGTTCATTTGTCATTATTCCTTACTAATAATATAATAATTCAGAAACTAGTTGTTTGAATTTCGATTTCAATTGCAACATCAACATTGAACAAAAAAAAAAAAAAATGAACATTTTGTTGTCAAAACAAAGTTGATGTTAATTAAAAAAAAACACTAATATATCACAAGATACTTTTTAAAACGCAAAAAACAGAATCATATAATAGTATTTTTTTTATTGCATAGGTTATAAATTCATTTTTATAGAAAAAATGTAGGTGAATCAAACTTATAATTTATTATTGTATATAAATACTATTTGTGCAGTTTGTAATATTTCAGTTACAATTCATAACATATCATTTGCGGTTTGTAATCCAAACTATAATTATTCACACCTATATTAACTCAATTTAAAAAAATTCGATATTAAATCAAATTATCACTTCAACGTTCAGAGAATTGAAATAAACATATTATATTAAAACAATTTATCCATATAAATGGTGATCGACAAGTTATATTGAAGTTGCATTAAGGTGAATGTGCGTTGTAAATCACTGTCCATTTAATATGCTTTACAACTTGTGACATTGTTGGATTGCTATCAATTTATAGTGTTTGCATTTTGATTGAATAATAAATCAAAACATTCATTAAGAATGACACGTATTTTCCTGTAATGTAATCTAAAACTCTCTGTTTTTCGAGCGACTAAAAATTTAATTAACCTAAAGAATTCCATTTATATTTCAATTTGATAGGAAATAAATGTAGTTGATCATTTTAGATTCTGAGAAAAGCGATTAATATATAGATTTTAAAAACTATGTGTGTTATTTTTGTGTTTAAACACACACTGGTAAAATGCTTCAACTATATTGTTACAGATAGGTGTATTTAAATACTAAAAATACTCAAAATATTTACTCATAGAATGTAAAATAAACGAATAACATTAATATTTTTGATGCTATATTATAAATATTAAAACTTCGAGCTCCTGTGTTGTATATAAATAGAATATACATATAATTATTGAGCAGGCTACTAAAATCATGGATATTGTGTTGAATTTGTATTCAATAAGAAATCAATGTATACGAATAAAACCATAGCATGCTATTCGATATTTCTGCTCTACAAGGAACATCTATAAATCATAAATATGTTTTCGTTAATAAGTAACCATGACGACCTCAAGAAAAATTGGTTGGACACAAAAATACTTGTATCCAGCCCAAAAACATATTTATATTACTACAATTCTTAGTGGGAAGCCTGGTGTGGTGCTGTGGTTGGCCGCAGTCACTAATGTGTGTTGTGGTCAATCATTGTTCGGTATCGTTAGCTCCTGGATAGGTGACCACAGACCACCTGAGTTTTTAGTGACGAATCCTGACTCACATACTGTCCTCAAATACTACAACACATGTTTCTCGAAACCAACCGTAACCTCTCCACACATTAACCTTAAATTTCCCAAAAAAATGCTAATGGTCATTGTTGCACATGCTTGAAAAACGAAAAAAAAATTCTTAGCGGAAGGAGATAGGAGTGTATGTACCTATATTTCTATAAACAATT
Organism: Myzus persicae; assembly: GCF_001856785.1. NCBI lineage: Eukaryota > Metazoa > Arthropoda > Insecta > Hemiptera > Aphididae > Myzus > Myzus persicae. The sequence goes on along the minus strand of NW_019103174.1, from coordinate 9,084 downwards.
CACAATTATAATAATAGCAGATTGGATAGTGAATGTAAGCCATATATATCTTATTCGTGACTTGTGCGTAACAATATGAAACAACGAGCCATTGAAAACTTGTACAAACATGTTCCTCATTTTCATTACTATCCTATATTGAGCGAAGTTCTGACTAGGGTAAGACCGTTGAAAGTTAAACTTCAAAAAAGAAAAATTGGACAGCATACTCAAAGGAATTATATTCTGCAAAAAAATTATTACCTGCAACTCATGCCTAGTAAGATTCCTTTATTTAAATTGAATTAATTTTAAAAACATTTTAAGGAAACATATTCCTAGAAACTGCATATTTAATTTCGTCATCCCTTAAGCAATCCACACAATTCCGTGAGTGAAACAATGTTGAGTGATTTATGTGAAATTAATTGTCCGAGGCATAGTGAGCGAACTGGCTTCACAATTAAATGGATATTCATTATTCAACATAGTAATAAAAACTAAAAAGGCATAGATATTTAGTCAACAACAAACCAAATCTACAGGGATAGTAATTGCAAACAGAACTCCTACTTTTAAACGAGAAGGCTAATGAAAAAATACAATAAAAGAGAAAATTTTTCAAGAATAAATAATTAAAAGATAATGGAACCATCAAATATCAATACTTAAAATCAAATTTTATAAATTTGTATTCCAGAATAATTTGAAAATTTTTGTGATTTGATAAATGCTGTAAAGATTTGATCTTCCAAATATTAAAAAAAAAAATATATTTATTATGAATACCTATACATTTTTGATACTTTTAAATAACTACAAGTAAAAATTATCAGAAATTTTAATATGTTCAAGATTGTATTGCTTCAAAAGGTAATGACAGTTGACAAATACAAATAAAAACGAAAAAAATTAATTAAAAAACACATTATTATGAAATTAATAAATTCATCGCTCTACTCAGAATCTAAAATAAGTTACCTGGGTACTTGAAATATATCGGTAAGATTGAAGAAAATTGTTAGCACAAAACTTAAAAGAATATTTTAAATTTCATAAACACAATTTTTAGATAACAATTTCAGTTCAGTATATCTATACCTACACTTTTTTGTTTATTACCTAATTTTTAACTTTCATAATATATTGCAATGGACAAAATAATTTTAATAACACAATTTATTCAATATCTTTGAGATCTTATCCATCATATTAAAGCATTTATAAACTATCAGAATTCATATTTGAGTGTAGGTAAAAATTGATTAAAATACTTTTCATTGGTGATTTATATTTATGAATTAATAGTAAATACTAATCAAAGTTTAAATAAATGCATAAATTATTTAATTAACAAACTGTGGCACAAGGGAGTGTTAGCCATTCAGCATTAAACGAGTTTCTTGTTTTGCAAACATTGATTACTAAAGTTATACTTGAAAATCCGATTACTTTTCCAACAAACAAAACTTTTCACGTTATGAAAATCTTTCTACAAAATCAGTTATTTTTATTGTATTTATTTTATTTTATACATGTTTAAAAATTAACTAGTTCAATATTTAAGTGAGTTAAATGTATTTTTATTTTTATTCGCAAGGCAAACTTTTATTGATTTATGTAGGTTAATTAGTCACAAGTAGAAAATTAATAATTATATCTAAAAATCTATAAATATTATTTCAACTAAGCAAATTAGGTACTCACATTAGTGTTATTGTTATAAATAACGTATAGAAAATTAACGCCATTGAAATTCAAATAAATAAGAAACTAAATACATCACTGTCATGATTTAAGTAGGTATATTTTTAATGAAATAAACTTCAGATAAAAATATTTCAATCCTTCCTCCACTACAATTAATAGTTCGATGTGAACAATGTATGGATTACATAACAAGAAAAGTTATAGTGAAAATCTGAAAAACGTAGGGCTTATAAAGAGAGTGAAGAGCATTTAAGTGGCCAGATGAAGTCGCAGCAGGATTAAAGCTTCTTTGAAAATATGTACAAGCATTATATCGAGTACAATATAAAACCAACTGATAACGCACGTATTTGAGAAGAATATTATATATTTGCTAGGTGTAAAGAATTTTGTTCAAAGTTTACGAGAAAAAATGCAACACACATGCATGATGTACAGACTACAGATGAAATGTTGATAACAGATTGCGACAAAATAATATGATAGGCATTATAATATTGTTTAAACTTTTACAATACAAGTTTTAAATGTTAAAAGTTGGAAAACTATTATGTACAACTAATATTTTGGAACTCATATTACACGTTTATTCACTATACCATACTGGCATACTATTCAACAAAAATTAGATATTTTATAAAAATCCTTGACTGTAGAGTCAAGGTAACATGAAGCCGTCTGTTTTCTTTGAGTACATGTAACTTTAAATAAAGCCATGTAGTATTTATTCGGTCCCGATATAGAAATCGTTTCCATTAAAGTAAAGCACTGTTGGTACCGATATAAGTACAGTATAAAGGCATTAAATATAAGATAGTGCACCTACCTAATATTAAAGTGAACACACTCTGTGTTCCGTACAGGAAATAGTGCGTCAAATTGAGTGACCTATAGCTTTCGCCGGAATCCTTAAATCTATTTCAATAATATATTATACTTGTACACAGTGTACTCGTACATACTAAAGTATACGAGGGCAATATTATAATATGTACACTGTACACATATGGGTATGATTTCGAGTGCATATCGATCGGTAACTTAAATATGTTTACATTTGTGAGCACAGTCGCAACAGAATAACCCAATCGAGTGGTTTGGTGGAAAGTAGTATAATAGTTGCTGTCGAATCCTACAATCCGGTGCAATCGGTCCGATTCAATTTGATATTGGTGTCAACCGTTTTATAAAAGTATTGAATAATATAAATAATATCTACCATCGTTGTCCTAGACTGAAATCGTCCATTCAGTTATTCTTGTGAATAAATAATTCATAATAAATTCTACCGAGAAAAGATAATACTATTGAAACAAAATATCTATGATATCCATCTGGAGTACACGCAATTATTAAGAAATAATGTGGAATTTTTCAAGCTCTTGCGTTGATAATAATATCAATAATATGTACTGATGAGATACCGGGTGATGATGTCAGATCTAACATAAATCGTTTGTATACGGTGAACATTAGACAGAACAAGGTGGGGACAGATTAACTAAACTTATTGGATACAATATAGTTATTATTATTATTTTTTTTTTTTTAAATTTAGTAAATAAACCTCAACTTATATAGCCATTAGCGTACAATAGTTATTAATTATAATTAATTATTATGGTAGTCTTGAGTTGTAACAGTCTGTAAAACGTTTCCACAAAATGGGCAAATAAGTTTAAAAAAAAACATATTTTAATGTTTATAAAACATAAACATAAAAATTACTCATATAATTGGTTGTATGTTTTAATTTTAATTTTAATGAAATATTGAATTTTATAAAATAATAACAAGATTAAGGTGACTCACACGAACGCATAATGAACATATTGTAAGTATACATCAAACATTTTGATATTGAACTTTTGTAACCATGTCACCCCCAAAGTTATTGATATAAGAAAATGTTAGAGAATAAGTTTGTTTGATGTTGTCCGGGTATGCAAGAGAAGCAGAGATTTTATATTAGATTTATGAGGGTGTTTCATTTTTGCATGCAAATGCACTTCCTTATTATACAGTCAGAAAACTATTCATTTTCTATGTTATTGTGCTCAAAAATATAACATTGAAAATACGTGTGAGATTATTCACAGGTCTAGTTCCGCAAAAATTCTAAAGACTAGGAATTTGGTAAATAAATTTATTATCATTCTAAATTGTTTATTATCATCACAATTCAAATTAAGTTTCAAATACACATACAATAATATTGTATATAAAGTTGCAATTAATACTTTGGTATCAATGTATTAATTTATTGAAGTTATTAAATATTTTTCGAAATCTTTGATCCAACACTTGAATCAAAATAACTGTAGTTATTAAAGTTCAATTTCACTAAGGAAACATGTTAAATACGAATTAATTATAAGATCAATTTGTTTCAATTTAACGTAATTTATAAGTTACAACATGCTCTTTACTATACCCGTGGCATATTTTATATCGTTAAAAAAATAAAATAGAAAATCCGACCTTTCTAGCCAATCAGATAACGACCGACGAAAATGTATTTTAATTGTGTTCTGGATGTAAGTACATCTGAAAAGATGGACATCGATTTTACCCGAAGTAAAATATTTATAATCATATTGTATTGAAGTAATAGTTCGGCCACCCGTATGGATAAAGTAATACATTTTGGTCCAACCACATATTAGAACCAGAAAAGAGGCATAAATTGACGATATTTTACTAGTTCTCTATTTTACACACTTCTTAGTAGTTATTAACATGAAAGTAAAAAATGAAAACTATTAATTATTGATTACAATGAATTGTAACTCAGTCGAGATGATGAGTTGAACTTTTATCATCATCCAATACCGGATATTATTTTATAATCATATACATAATGTTGTCATCATGGTAAACAAATATTTAAAATTAAAAATAAGTTTCTTTTGAAATTACCTTTAGATTATGATAAACAATCAGGGATGACACGAAGAATATCACAAGCCATACTATTGTTAACTGTTTTATCGGTCTATTACATTTGTATTCAAATAATAATATGATCAAAATAAGGTTTCACTATTTACATTCAACCATTCCTTTGATGATCATAGATCGGCCATTAGGAAGAAGAAACCAATTACAATTATATATATTATATATAATGCATTGTGGAACGTCGCATTAAAATATTTAATAATTAAACAAACTTCATTTTATACAGTAAGTATAATTATCAAATATCAAATATTGTTCTACAGATAATCATATTTTTAAATTTAAAAACTATAAACATTTTTACTGATATATTTATGGTTGTACATTTATAACTTATAAAATACAATTAGAGTAAAATCCATTTAACCTAATAAAATTTACATTTATACAAGCATCGCATGCATTACCAGCAGGTACCTTACCTACGTTGAATTTAATATACAACGTTATTTAATTAACTACCAATTACTTATGAGTAATATTTAGTAGGTAACTTGAGTTGGTACTTTTTAATTTAATCTTATTACTGTTTTTTCTAAAATATTTTTTTTACATTTATTCTCTTTAATAATTATATGAATTACATATACGTAAATTAATTTAATTAAAGTTGAAGATAGTATTATTATATTATATTACTTTTAGTATTATAAATAATATACAGTGCAGTACAAAATTAATATTTTAAATTACATCAATGAAAATGAAAACGTCTTTGACGTTCTTTTAACAAACGTTAATACCAACTGATTGCAATTTTATAACTTACTATTTTATACGTTATTCAATAATATTGTTTTTCATTTTGACAAACTTGATAGGTTTTATTCATTATGCGTTGAGTTTTTGAGTCTACAGGGATAGATTTTACTGTAAAAATGTTAATACTTTCTCGATTTCTTAAAAACTATAAACATAAGTAAATTAAAAAAACATTTTATGCACCTATAGCTCCATATTGTATAAATATATATTATATAAAATACGCTTTGGTTAGGTGATTAAAAAAATTAACTTAAAATTAAATTAAATATATTAACATCTAAGTATAATTTTATGATTTAAAAAATGGTTGGTGTCGACCTTATAATATGTATGAATTAAATCATATATGTAATTTTAAGTACCTAAACAATAATTGTTCAATTATTAAATTATATTGTTTATATAAAGAGTAATTTATGTATTTTAACCTTAGTTATAGGTACATATTAAAATAGTTGTATAACAAAATCAATATTTAGAAAAAAACATTATTAAAAATGAGGGGAAAAATAATATCCTTATAAATAAGTAATATACAGGTCATTGTGTAATGACAATTTTTTCTAACATTTTTCTCGGATCAGATTTGTTAAAGTTTTTCAGATAAAATTTATTTTATAACTGTAAATTATAATATGAATTATTCTAATAGACTTTGAATCACTGCTTATTCAAAATTCCCTTTCTAAACATTCAAATTAACCCACCCGTCCCTTCTGCATTTCGGTCAGTGCACAGGGGAGCTCCTTTTCACCAACTTCTGTAGGCCCACCCTTTTTCTCTTTCACTATATCTCTCTTTCAATTTAGATTTGATTTTAATAAAGTTCCTTTCATAATTAAATTTCATTGTTCACATTGTGCTCTATATTATTATTACTTTATAAAGCTCTCTTAAATAAGAATAAATCTACATTGAAATTTAAAATTTTACATATTAAAAATGTTATTTAACTTTTCATGTTCGCTCTAATAATCGAAAATAACTGGTAAATAGTTATATATTTATTGTTGTCTTAGTATAGTTTTCAGTGTTTAAAAATCCTGTAAGTGGATGTCACTCTGCTGTACATTAGGTGTCTAGAAGGTTGCTGTATGTCAGTCTAGGATATTTTATACTGTCATTACTTATTAATTATTATTAATACGATATCCGGTGAGTTTAATTAATATTATTCTTAAATTATTAGTGATGCTGTAAAAATATTGCATACACTTATGTAAAATTAGGCTATTCTATGGTCATTTTTTTTAGATGTTCACTAAAAACCTGAATCGATTTTTTCGAATACTGGATTTGAGTAAAAAGTAACGGTTTTTCTTAATTTTTTGTTTGTTTTTCCTGCCGCCTTTGAAAAGTATTGAGAATTTTAAATTTTGAACTAACAAATGCACCAACTAGGTTCACTTTCCTACAAGAAAAGCCATTGTTGAAGAAAATTTAAGCAATTTTACTGCCCCAAAACAATGATAACAGACACAAAAATAAAAAAAAACACACATCATTGTAAGATCAATACATTTATCGCTCTATCAATCTAAAATAAAATAAACTGCAAAAATAAAACTACTCAAATTATAGTTTTAATAATGTAATATCTAGTAGGTACCTATAGTAAAATGTAATGAAATTTTAAAAAAAGTAATTAAAAATGTTAATTATGATGTACTGGTATTTTAATTAATATATTATATTATTTGTATAATTAATTTTTTTTTTTTTATATAATATTACATTGCCGTTGATGCATAATATTTTCAGATCTCGTTTGTTTATTATTATTTGCAAAAAACGCTATAATAAAATATTATATTGACGAAATATGATATACATAACAATATTACTTCTATACAATATGTACGAACCAATTTATATATATTTTATAAAGTTAAATTTATTGTAAGGTGAACCTTTTTCTTTCAATTTGTATAATAGATAAAATAAATTCAAAAAGTTTTTAGAATAATAATAATAATGTTATAAGGGATTTATCAAACTATATCGAACTATTTCTTTATGAAAATTGTTTAATGTTCAAACTGGTACAATTGTGTATAATAAATTTGTTTCAAAATTACATTTTGTGCCCGTGTTAAAAGTTTATAAAAAAGTTATTTTAATAATATATTATGATAGAAATGTATAATTTTGTTTCCCATTTTATCGAACTAACCTCTTGACTCCAGGATCATAAATTGTGTGTTTTTATCTGCAAGATTTCAGGCAATTAGATAAATAAAACGTGGCGTTTGTCGGGATTTGTCTTCCTCTCACTCTTTCCTTATTCATTTCTCACTTTGTTTTCCTCCGTCTTGACCCCTGCCACCACCACTCATCCACTTACAGTTTGGCATTTATGTGTTTCCTCACCACACCCATATCTATATATGTGTGTGTGTGTGTGTGTGTGTAATATGCACATGGGTACAGGACTGCGACTGAAACGGTGACATCGGAATCAAAAACTTTATAATTGAAAAGAGAGGAGGTTTTTGCTCGGCGTGCTCAGAAATGGATTGAATAAAACGTACAAAAGGGTTGTTTTATTGAAGTTTATCGTGGAAACGACACTGAGTTACGAGCCCCGCGGTGGGGTGATGGCCGACGGAGGTGTGCTGTGTAAACGAAATAAATGAATTCATTTGTTATTCAAAGCGTAAGGGGGTGATGGTTAGCTGTCATTTTGGATCGGAGAAGTAGTGGTGAGGTGTCGTGCCTGTGACTGGAATTAATGAACCCGTCTTACGTCGAGAGTACGGGTAAGTACCTATGAACGGCGCTTGTGGCGGTGACGGGACTGCACATCAGGTACAACTGTATGGATACTGCATCCACCGATGAGTCCTACTGAAAGTCACACACAACGGACGTTATTATAGGTAAAACGACATTAACACAATATTATTATTATTGTTAGTACAAGATCTGAGATTCCGTGGTCTTATTATATTATTGCAGACAGACAATAATTATGTACATTTGTCCGGACTCGGATATTGTTATTGTCACTATCAATATCTTCTATCGTCGTGCCGTCTGAACGGTGAATCGAACGAAACGGAGACAATTTGTCTGTGATTAATTTTGTACACACATTTCATATTTTATTCACACAGCGGTCTCGACGTGTCGCATCGGGCAATCAATTATTAAGTGTCTGTCTGGTGTGTGCATTATAATTTATACTACCTATGTTATATTATTGTAATATTCATGCACCCTCGTCGCGAGTTTCGATAGACTGTACGAGTACCTGGTGCCCAACTGTGTGTGGTAAGAGTCCTACACGTGTCACGGGATAAGCACAAGGCCACGGGGAAAGGGACTGTCATTTAATAAAACCGGTTTCTGTTCCGACAGATTCTCGATGCTTGAGCCGCTGTTAAGAGTATGGTTTTTTATAGTGTGTAAAATACGAGCAGATGTTAAGTAAATACATATTTATATTTTATTAAAAAATAAAGTATTATAGTAGGGATCATAAAAATATTAACTTTTTTTACGTTAACACTCGTTAAATTTCAACAAAAAAAGTTAATTTGATTGTATGAGTACAATCAAGGAAATTATTCCATTTTTTTTTTTTTTTTTGAAACGTTGCAGTAATAAATAATAATAAATTCAATTTACAAATTACATTATAATTGTGTACTAGGAAGATTAATGGGA
>NW_019103173.1:0-1657 GCF_001856785.1 Myzus persicae | reverse complement strand
ATTATACTTATTATACATTTTTTTCGTAATTACATAAAATGTAATAAAATAGTTTAATTTTCTGTTGTATGGTAAAAAAAAAAAAGGTCATTCATTGATATTGTGGGGGGTCGCTATATTTTAAAAAAAATTCAAAATGGGTCGCACAATAAGAAGTTTGGGAACCTCTGATATAGACAATTACAATCAAAATAAAAAAACTATTTATATAGAGTACGTACCTACCGGGGTTCATCGCAAGTGGATTGCCTACCTAATAATATACTGCTCGCATTAGGTATCACAAGTAAGTTTCGTAAGTATAGAATTGGCATTATTATAACGGGCAACGAAGTGCGCGGGACCAGTTAGTTTATTATGAAAACTATGCTAAGAAAACAAACGGAAATGATCTTGATAGCGCTGTCTATTATTTACTGTACTTATCAAATAACTAATAAGTATAAATAAAATTCTCGCAAACTACGTATATGTATAATTAGACATAATTCAATGTCTTTTAAAAATTAAAATGCCAATCACACGTAAAAATGCATTTTTCATATATTTATTTTGGTAGGAATCGTTCACGCAAATAACGTATTATTTTACGACCATATGAAGGTATAAAATATAAATAGGACTAAATAAAAATGTGATTTGACGAAGAACAACATAGAAATAAATGAATATGTACAAAGAAATATAGAACCAAATAGGTAATCAATAAAGAAACAAAGCATACATGGAATAATAGTTACCTAGGTATAATTATTTATCAGACAAACTCTTCCAGCCACTTAAAAAGTAATGATTTCATATAATTATCGTGGCTTAGAGGATAAACCTAATGTCGTTGGATTGCTGCAGCTTGTCGATCAGCGCAATCTCTGTTGCAATGACAAAAAGCTGACGGTATTCCTACACATTCTATCTCACACTGTGACTGCAGCTTCTCCTGTTGCTACCACATATAGGGGTTGTGGTTATAGCGGAAAAAATATATTCATTTAAGTTGTACTTACGGCATACAAGTACATGGTCGCCCATAGGTAACATTTTAGGGGGGGTCAAAATAAAAAATTTCAGTAGTAAGGTAATATTGTGGTAATATTTATTGAGATACAAGTTCATAATATTTTTTCCAGGGGGGGGGGGCAAGTGCCCTGTCTTGCCCACCCCCATGTACAAGTATTGTGGAGTTTACAAAAGGAATATGAGCAGAATGCTACGGAAGACGGATTACATGTTAGTGATATAGCCGATAAAATAAACCAATCATCGGTGAAGCTTATTTAACTTGATATCTAACATATCTATAATACCTACGTCGTAACTCGTATTAAACACTAAAATATAAAGCTATTACCCACTATTATTCGGTAATTTCTCTTCGATCACCCACCACCCATAATAAAACTCAGTGGCGGCTGCCTCTCGGTTATTCCTTTAGCCAAAACACGAACCTAGCTTAGACCTCTTTCCTTATACATATCTTTTTCAACCTCCCCTTTTGTACACCAAACATTTTAAAATTCTCTTGAACTCCTCTTTCCTTGTCTTCACCATATCTTACACTTCCTATTATCCTTTATTTATCCCAGTCTCTATAGTACCTGAAAACTGCAGAAAATATTTAAATATCACTGAGGGAATTACCCCAAAAAAATACTTAAAA
>NW_019103172.1:0-1656 GCF_001856785.1 Myzus persicae | reverse complement strand
GAAAAGTGAAGCACATCATAGACTTTTTAACTTTTCAAAACCAAACGTACAAGTATCAATATCTATGAAAGATATAATAGATGCTTGTGTTGAACTTGTCACGGTAAATGGGCGTCCATTCAGTATGTTGAATGATTTGGGACTGCGCAAGATATTGGATCCAGTTTTGAATGGTGTAAAAAATAGTGTTGTTATAAATTCAGAGTCCATTAGGTAAGAACATTGTAACTCAGTAAATATTTTTTAACTTCTAATAATTTTAAATTCTGTCCTTATTTCATAGAAAATATTTACACGAAGAATGTGATCAGATAAAAAAAACAATAATGAAAGACATACATTTTAAGCTGATAAGCTTAAAATTAGATGCAGTTACGAGGCTGAACAGAGCATTCCTAGGAATAAACATTCAATATATTGTCGATGATAGTATTATACTGAAGACGATTGGGTTAATAGAACTTACCGAGTCACATACAGGTAAAGTATACATTTAGTGTTGGACGTTGGTAGGATTATTTTCAGTTTTTCAAAATTAATTTCAAACGCTTTACATTTTTTCTTTTAGGTATATATTTGAAAGATACAATTTTAAATATCTTAAAAAAATTTAAAATTGACATAAATCAAGTATATACTATTACATCAGATAACGGAGCAAATATGCTTAAAGCTATTGATTTATTTGAAAATTAGTGTGAAACACAGATTTCTAAAAATAATGACTTAGAATTAGAAGTCGATGAACCTGTATATGAGTTAATAAATGATGATAGTGATACTAGCTCTACATCAGATGACAATAATGATAATAACAGGTAATACTTTTACTCATATGTTTTAAACAAAATTATAAAAAATATGATACATTTTTTTTAGTGATCTTGAAAATGTGTCAACTCTTAATCCGGGTCTTGATGATGGAGAAATATCTGATTTATTAAATGAAAACTTTGATGATGTTGATGAACAATATGAAAAAACAGAAATAATTGTAACTGATATTGTTGCCCAAAATATTGGTGGTGAGATTTTTACTGGTTAGTCTGTTAATAGATTACTCTTCAGAGGCTATAGATAAAATAATAGCAGTAATTTTTTAAATGTTAACTATAGTTATTGAAACTCACAAATAGTTCATTAAGTATAATTCATAGTTTATACATAATTACAAACACATATTTTAACTCATTTAAAAATATTTAAATTAAATAAATAAATAAATAAATAATATTATTATATTTTAATATCTCTTGTGATATGTTGCATAAACACAACTAGACAAACTTTTTTTATAGTGAGGCTGTAGCTCATATTATTTTCTCTTTGTTATTATACTGTGTGAACATTTCCCTTACACCTATTTACTAAGTTGGTATATTTGCAAATGGATTGTTATAAATATAAGTTTACATGAATATTGATATTTGTTTTATAATATTTATCCATTATAGAATATTTAGAATTAATAGTTTTTTTCATTTTATTGCAGGTATACGCTGTGTAGCTCATACGCTTCAATTAGCAGTAATTGATAGTCTCAAAGGTAGTACTGTTGAAAAACTATTAAACAAGGTGAGAATATTAGTTAAGAAGCTAAGAAACCAAACTTACTTATATCTTATTAAAAAAGAAAAATTAAAATCACCAGTTCTG
>NW_019103171.1:0-1658 GCF_001856785.1 Myzus persicae | reverse complement strand
TGGGACCTAATTTAATACATTGAGTTCCATCACTAAGGGAAGATCAAAGCTGGGCAGTAACTAGTTAAAAAGTTAAAAGTTATTTTTTAAGATAACTTTTAACTTACCTAACTTAGCTTGGTTATTTTTTATTTTAGGATAACTTAACTTTAATTAGTTAAAAAAATTGGTTAACTTGCCCAGCTTTGGGGAAGATTCAAACCATGTAATTGTATGGTTTATTGCTCTATTTTGTACTAGTATTTAAGTATTGTCAATTATTTTATTACCTACTGTATTCACTACTGTAATATTTGCCTTTAGTACGTTAAATAAATTATAAATGATTTAATAATTTACTCTAAGGGTTGTTCTTACACTGTCCAGTCAAGTGTCGGTTAAGACTAACCGGTAGACTTCTATCAGTTAACACATAAGAAATTCTACCGGTTAGCGTTATCAGAAAATAACTGGACATTGTAAGAACGGCCCTTAGATATATTTTAATTCATGATACTAAATTTAAAAACCTTATCTTTTATTGTAGACTTTCCTGATTCTGCAATTGCTATACATATGAAAGGTCGTCATGAACCTCGTGTAATGAAAACCAATTGTTGTGATATTGATTTTGTGAAAAAGCTACTGTTTACTTGTCAGGGAATTATAAATGAAGCTAATATTGTAGACCGATCCAAAGAAAATTGCTCAAAATATGCTATTGAATTTTACAATTCAGTTGTTAATGTTGGAAAAGATGAATCATTAAAAATAGTTGTTGATACTTTATCACAAAATAGTAATTTGTGGTTAAAGGTTCGTCAATTAAGGATAACTGGTACATCTGCTTATGCATTGTATACATTTTACGGTGGAAAAAAATGTGTTATTGCTGAAGCTTGGCTTAATAAACTTGAAAGTATTGTATTTCCCACCTTTTCTGGAAATTTGGCAACTAAATTTGGGAAAAATTTTGAGGACAAAGCTAAGAAAGCATTTGAAAGACTTACGAGTTTTCAAATCAAAACCTTTGGTTTTATTATTAATCATCGCTGTCCGTGGCTTGGGTTTAGCCCTGTTGGTTTTTATCAATGTGGTGAGAACTTTGTTTTAATAGAAGTTAAATGTCCAGTTGCGGGAAAATCAAAATCAGGAATAGACTTAATAAAAACGTTAAAATACATCTTATTTGATGAAGTTACAGGAAAAATAAAGCTAAAAAAAAACCACCAGTACTACGCCCAAATTCAGTTAGGCTTATTATTATGTAATTTATCTATGGGTATCCTAATTGTATATGAACAAATAAACGATTCAATTTTACAAATTGAAGTCGAGTTTGACCACGAGTATTGCACAAATATGTATCAAACATTAATTTGCGTTTATTTTAATCATTATTTGCCTTTTTTAGTTAGACATCAAGATCGGTTGATTAAAATATGAAGTAGGTACTGTTTTTTCTATTTAATACTAATTTTGAACTTTTACCAAATAATTTGTGTTACCATAGACAATATGTTAGTTATAATTATATATATTTGTAAGAAATTACATTTTAATACAGAGAATTAATAAAGTTAAATGTATACAATGTAAAATAAAAATTTGAATTAAAATAAAATAAACTCATTAGTTTGCTTGTATCATTTTATATAAATATTTGTTTTCAAAATCCA
>NW_019103170.1:0-1659 GCF_001856785.1 Myzus persicae | reverse complement strand
TACTTGTGGAAAATAAAAAAATATCTTAGAACGACCGTAACTATGTAGGAACTGGCAACTAACAGACGTCAGACAACGACTAGGTATATAAACGTATGTTTAGAAACTGAAAAGGGTTGTTTGTCTGTCTCTAATTAATAGACTCAAAAACTAATGGACCGTTTTCAATAAAAGTTATATCAATAGATTCCTCGAGACTTGCAGGGGGTGTTTATACTTATAACTTTTTTAACCCCTACAAGCTATATATAGCTAAACAATAGTTCGCACAAGCATTTGTCTGTAGCTTATGAATAAGGGTTTTTTTTTGTTTATTTAAATTTATACTTGCATTGGTTAAATATTATTTTACCATTATAATTAGCAGGAAAATGGTATATACATAGCAATATTCTGAACGGAATATTATATTGTATTTACAATTTTGTGGTTTTTTCTGTCTATCATCAACATTTAAAGTACTAAAAATACTCCGATTTTGATTTTGACTTAACCTTGACTTTGATTTTTGATTTCAGCATCTTTTTCTTGAAAAAATCTATTGTATTTTTTTGGTGTACATCAAAAACTAATAACAGTAGCCACTTGAAATTTGTACCAAACATTTATATTATCATTTTAATAAAATAGTAATACCTTCGGAATATTTTGCCTCTTTTTGAGCTATTTGTAGTCATGAACATTTTTTCAAATTTCGTAAGTTATTTTTCAGTTAAGCATTCATAAAAGTTTTTTTTTTCATAGCTAACATTAGATATTTTAATAGAAAATTTCACACAAATTGTTTTACCTTTAACAAGCAAATAGTTTTACAGAAATGTTACTCTATTTCTAGCAATAAGATATTTTTTACTATTTTACATAATATATTTTTTATTAAATTATTAAAATTTATTATTTATACAAAGATTATCTATAGGAAAACACAACGTCTCTCCTCTGAATCATTTTAAGTATGCAATGATGTATCATTGAATTCAAATACAACACATCCATTACAATGACACGCTTGACAACTAGTGTGCACCCATTTGCCTACGTTTTTACAAATATATAAAAAAAAATAATACAAATATTTAACTCAGACACTGCAAGACAGCTGGTTATAGTTATAAATGTAGCCAAATGCCGTCAATTTAATATTTTATTGATTTAATTTATGTCCATGTACGTACAGAATAGTTATTAAAATTTATTATCAGCTTAAAATATTCATGTTATTCACTATACATTTGCTAGTTGCTACACACTACACATATACATATTATAAACTGATTTAAATATTAAATTTAAAAATTATTTCAGTTTTCTATTCGCATAATGTTTACCAATATGTATAACATATGCCTTCGTGTGCAAAGTTTTGGATGTATTAGGTAACGTTTTTTTACAAAACAATATGTTACTCGTTGTATTTGTCCAAAAAGTACAGAGCGCAATTATACAATTTTATAATATTAAACATTCATATTTATTAAAGATTTGTTTTACTCTTATTTTAGCTTTTGTGTCAGTAAAAATACTTTAATATTTTTTCTCGAGGGTAGTTCAAGATAGAAAATTGGGTCTAGTTGGTGGTTTAGGAATTTTTTTTGTTATTTTCATATTCTTCAGTTCCACAAAAATACAGGCTCAGCCTAAAATCATATTCATTTTTAC
>NW_019103169.1:0-1662 GCF_001856785.1 Myzus persicae | reverse complement strand
TGTAGAGGTTAATAAACGGAGGGTAATTGATTGAAAGGCCTCAATTGTTTTTATTTGGGATACTTTGACACAACCCCATATCTGTATTCCATAGGCCCAAATGGGTCTTAACATTGACTTATAAATAATTAGTTTGTAGTTGAGGGAAGGATTTGATTTAAGAATAGGACGGAGGAGGTGTAGTCTGCTGTTGAGTTTTTTTCTTGTTGATTTTAAATATGGGTCCCAAGTGAGACGTTTGTCAAGGATCAGGCCCAAATACTTGGTTTGGGTTTCAATTGAAATTTCTATGCCGCCAAAATAAAGGATAGGTGAGATTTCTTTTCTTAAGGTGAAAGGAACATGGAAGGACTTTTCACCATTAATTTTGATTTTCCAATTTGATGCCCATTTTTCTATTTTGATAATATGTGATTGGAGATTGGAGGATGCTACAGTGTTGTCGTTATGTTCACTTAATATTGCTGTGTCGTCAGCGTATGTGGCGATTAAAATATTATCAGCATTTGGTATGCGGTGAATATGTTGTAAAAGACATTAGACAGATCACTCCCTTGGAGAACTCCTGCTTGAATTATAAAATAGGGAGAAAATGCGTTACCTTGCCTGACGACAAACGTGTGATTTGAGAGGTATGATTTTATTATTAAGTAAAGTGGTGCTGGTAGAAATTTTTATTTTAAAAAGTAGGCCTTGATGCCATACTCTATCGAACGCTTGGGAAACGTCGATGAAAACACCAGAACAATATTTTTTTTTCTCAAACGAGGTTGATATCTTGTCTATAATCCTATGGATTTGTTGGGTGGTAGAATGCTTGGATCTAAATCCGAATTGATTATCGGGAATTATGTTTTGAGTTTTGGTGATAGATCTGATTTTTCGGGGCAAAATTTTTTCGAATAGTTTGCTCAATACCGGTAATAGACTAATAGGTCGATATGAAGAAGCCAAATTTTTTGGTTTGTTCGGCTTATGTATGTGGATTATTGTTGAGAACTTCCAAATTAGAGGAAAATAAGATAATCTTAGCATTGAGTTGTATAAGTAGGTAAGGAGCATTATGGATCTTTTTGGGAGAAATTGTAGAATTTTATTGGTGATTAAGTCGTAACCGGGTGACTTTTTATCTTTCAGTTTGAGTACGAAGTATTTTATTTCGCTAGGTGATGTGTGTTTCATGGAAAGTGACATTGGTAGTGGGCTGTCTACAAAATTTAAAACTTCGTTAAGATTGCTTTGTTCAGGAGATATATTCGAATGTGGTGTAAAAATATTTGAAAGGTGGGTACCGAAAATATTTGCTTTTTCCTCTTCAGATGTAGCTAAAGAACCATCTTCTCTTTTTAGGAGATTAGGATGATTTTAAATTTTCATTGAATTTTTAGTGACTTTCCAAAAGGATCCGTCGTGTATATTTAGGGTTTGATATTTTGACATATTGGACATATGTGCGTTTGTCGGATGGGAGACCTGTCCGTTGCCAAGGAGAACGGAATCTACGTTTCTCGTCAATTAGTGTTTTTGTATAGGGAGGCAGTTCGTAAGGATTTCTTTTAACTGGGTGATTTTGATTGGGTGTATAAGAAGAGTTCAAGACAGCAGCATATATTGAGGTAACAAAGTTCTGTGCGGCATTTTCTATTTCATCTGTGGTTTTCA
>NW_019103168.1:0-1665 GCF_001856785.1 Myzus persicae | reverse complement strand
ACTCGCATTCCGACTTTAATAATGGCTTATTATTGAACACGAAAACTGAAAAGTTATGATAGTAATGATGTGCAGTTATGGGCAACTATAATTTATTAGAGGTACCTATTTTGTATATAGTTTTTCGAATGTCCTCGATATTATTATTTATTTTTCGTGGATCGCAACTGTTGAACACTTGTACCACAGAAGACAGAACAACTATAATGTAATATGTATACTCATTACTCATTAGTCATTACTCATTACACACGAACGGGATCGATCGACCACAAATTCGAATGATGTAACGCCGTAACGGGCACTGCCACGCCACGCCGCAACGCAAAGTAATAGCACAACAACGAACAAAACGTTTCGTCCGTAGTTCTGTTCACGTGCACCGTTATCACAATATTGTCGACGGTATCATAGAGTTCTGTCTCATATAGTATCTCATATTATCTTACTCTATGACTCGTATACTACTTATATTATTATAATTACGATTTTCGTTCTCGTCGCAGAAACCGTATTGGCGGAGTGGATCTTACCTACATTAAGTTCACGAATGGTCGGTCTGGTATAAACTATATACATATAGACTCACCCAATGTTATTTTTTACACAATTTTCACCAAAATTTCAGCTATTTTTTTTACTACATCAGTTTAATTTATGTTTTTTTTGCTTTTGTGGCAACAATTTAAATAAAATTACAAAATTCTAGACCTATATTAATAATATAGAAGATAATTTCATATTTAATTGTTTATTCATAATTACTAATTATTTATATTTTTATTATTGTATCATATATTTTAAATTATTTTTCATAATTCATCGCTAGTAATTTGTAATAGTTGAACCTTTAATAATATTTTTAACTGAAAATTAAAAAGTTGAATTTAACGGGGTCTGAAAGAGAGTCCGTTGAGGGCTTTCCTCACCCCACGAGTGTTAGACAAGTCTATGGTGTGGGGGTTGAATAATTTGCCATTCAAGAAAAATCGAGTTCGGCGCCACTAGTGTTCTACGCATAGGTATTACACCATTTTACCGCTAAAACTCATTCTTTTTTTCTGGTAACTGATACCTTTTGCACGGCAGTGATGCGAAACTATTTTTGAAATGGTCCGCGGGAGTAAACAGTAAACTTCAAATTTGGCACACATTTTAAAAAGAATGTAAACTGCGGAACACGGTTATAACGCTATTATCAGTGTATAACACGTACAACCATCGTATACGTGAAGAAGTGGCAGTCTTTGTAGTAACTAGTAGTAGTAGCGATAATAGTAGTGTGTAGTAGTAGTAGTGAGTAGTGGTAGTAGTACTCCGCTCGAGAGCAGGTGACGATCGGAAAAATAAACAAATAAAAGAAAGAACCTCCTCCTCGTGTGTGGGATTCTATCGACGGTCGGAAGGTGGTCGACACGATGGCGGGAGCGGCGGCGACGTCCATAATAATATTATAACGTAAGAATAGAGTTCAAGGGCTGGTGACGCACGAAGCGGCTCGTCGGCCGCCGAGCGCTTGTTCGTTTGTGCAATCGATGGTTGCCACTCGCCACGTACACGTAGTACTACTACTATTATAACTTTAGTGTGCGTGCGTGTCATGCATCGGTTAACTCGTTGCCAAGCGCATGCGCTTCCTGTATCCATGGCGATAGCCCACCGCGG
>NW_019103167.1:0-1661 GCF_001856785.1 Myzus persicae | reverse complement strand
AATAAATAATCGATGCGAAAAAAAAACCTACCTGCAACTACATAATATACCTATATTATTGCAACTACTCCTCCACCTCGTCCTCGTTCGTCCTCCTCGTCCTTCTCTTACAGTCCTCTTCCACTCGTCTTCGTCTCCGTCGTCCCTCTTGTGTTGTATACCTATACTCTACCTTCGCGGCCAAAGACGTCGTCGTCGCGCGCGCGCTCGCGCTCTCAAACCGCCGCGTGTGTGTGGTCCCCGCGCGACAACAATACCACACGCAAACGACCGGCCGGCCGGACGATAATAATTAGTCAGTAATGTGCGCTGCGTGTGTGAGAGATCTGTAGCCGCTGTTCGGACGCTGCGACGACCACGTATGGACCACGACGACGGTCGGATCGGAGACAGCCCGGCGGGCACTGTGCAGACGCGACGGTGGTTTCTTTCCCGCCGCCACCCTCGTCCGCGCGGTGCGATCGGCGCGCGCAGAGTACACAATACTAATTGGGGGTGCCAGACGAAGATGCAATTTAATTAAGAGTATAGTTTAGTATAATATGTGCATACGTGCCGGTCCGCAAGAGCAATATCGGCACGATTTGGCCGATTTATAATGTTCAAAAATAGGTTTAGGTATTAGCGCTGCACGCAGGTATACAATATTGAGTTATGTATCAATTATATATGTAATATGAGACAACCGCGTTCGTTTAGGTAGTTTTCTTTTCCGATTTGGTCTTTAAAAAATTCTTTCTCTTGTTCCTGTCGCGCACTACTCAGTAGCAAACTGTATGTAATGATTATAAATAAAACGTATATAATATATTTATATTGTACACCTACACAATCAAAATATTATCCACGTTTGATTAAAATTTATTTCGTTGTTTATTTATTTTATTTTTCGTTTTTCGCAGCCGGTTCGTTCGTCATTGGACTGATCTTGGTGCCCTGCGCCATGTCTGCACCCGCCAAACCGTCAAAGTCTCCGACGCTGCCGCGCTCCATCATCGCAACCGGCACGCCGTTTTGGCACAACCCTTGCGGCACGCTGTTGACGTATGATGGTAGCGGCGGTGGTGCCACTGGCGCCATGATGAGCAGTGCCGTCGGCCACGACATTATGATGATGGAATCGGAACCGGAATCGGATTCGGCCATGCGACGAGAAGAGGACATCATCCACGGCATTGTCGTGGCCGCCAATCAGGCCCTGACGCACGCAGAACAGTTCACTGGTGCTTTCGTAAGTACCTCCATATGACACCTAAAACTATATGTTTAAAGTAGTGTTGTTGCTAAGTTTGCGATTGAATAGTAAAAAAAAAATAACCGACGCAATATAAATTTTACGGGAGTTCTATAGATCATTCACAAACCGGGAATCATATTTATGTGGTTGAATTCCATCGGATAATAACCCTAATTCAGTCAAATATTTTAGAAATTGATGCTTTCACTAAAATATAGTTGTCATATTATGTATCGACAGTCTGTAAAATAGAAAGAAACATTTACGTTACTTTTCGGACTCTTTTAGGTTATTTTTTGAACCGAATTAGGTGTGAATTTCGGTCAGTACAGCAGTCAACAGTAATACTTCCTATTGAACCTTACTTTAACTTACCACAAGTTATAAATTCTGGTGGCCTGTCTATATTCTAATATTATCCATG
>NW_019103166.1:0-1666 GCF_001856785.1 Myzus persicae | reverse complement strand
ATAAGACACCGAAGGTAGGCAAACTGATTAATTTTATTGCAGTATTTTAAAACTTAATGATATAGAAACTTTTTACGAAAAAAGTACAATTTATAAAAATAATAAGGAAACAAAACTCACTAATTATTTCTTTTGAATTATAAAATTAAAAACTAAATTAAAGTGTAATATAATATTTGATGTTGTTTTTTACATAACATATACAACATAGAAGTATATACATATATACAATACAATTTTTAAAAAAAATTGAAAAAAATACGTAATTCTATTTAACGAATTCCTCCATATTACGATTTTTTTTTGCTGCTTATTCGACTTCGTTATGTGGAAGTTTCGCTGAATAACTATACCAATATTCAAATATAATATAATATAACTGTGTGGTTATATTATAATGACTATCGATTCTACTGAGCTTTTAATTTATTTAAATGGTAGTCGCTATGTTGAACCTATTAATGTATACCTAATATAATATACTAAATGTAGTATAATTAAAATGTATGTAGTCGTATAGCTAAAAACGTTTGTTAAACTTTGCCAGCAAATACTAAACATTGATATACATAATACATTTTATTAAATTTAAAACTCAGTGGAATCAATAGGTACTTAGTATGAAGTATAAATAGTATCTGGTGGTAATATATATATATATATAGACTAAA
Organism: Myzus persicae; assembly: GCF_001856785.1. Lineage (NCBI taxonomy): Eukaryota > Metazoa > Arthropoda > Insecta > Hemiptera > Aphididae > Myzus > Myzus persicae. Next base: position 995 of record NW_019103166.1, on the reverse strand, counting down.
AGATAAAAAATAATATTTATGACTGGTTAAAATTAATTGATATAAATGTTAATTCACTTCAAAATTTATGGTTGCTTTCTAAATTTTTTTAAATTCAAATTACTAAGTAGAATTGAAAGATATATTTTGAGAACAGTAGTCAGTGAAGTCGATACAAAATATGTGAAATCAATAAACGCCTTTGCGTTTGACCCAACACCTACCTATCAAAGTATTCAATGCTATGACATTCATGCTTACATTACCTTTTTTTTTTTTTTTTTTTTTTCCTTCTGAAACCGGGAACGGGTGGGAACTGTTTAGCACAATACTGCCACCCGAGGTTACATTACCTAGAAGCAGCAGAGTAATATTTACATTACAAAATTACAAAAAGTAAGCATTTACGTATGTTTAAGTATTTACATAAATACAAATTAATCGTTGACCCATAAAAATAATATATATATAAATGTATATTATAAACTATACATTATACCAATATTAATTAATTAATAGTATTTTATAATTAATTTAATAGTATTAATTGACACCTTTGAAACATTGAACGACCCGGTGAATTTCCTCTTCTAACTACACCAACGTTAATAAACGTACAACTTACGGCCCTATACACATAGGTATATAATGCACATTTGAACACTATAAACTATAGAGTACTAGGTACGCGATAAAACGTTGACAGTTATATTATTTCAAACGAATCGTACAATGATGCACACTCATTTTACTGTAAAATCCCCCCGGACGAGATTTCGAAACAAAGGGATAAATTAATTTTTTTCTCCCGAATAATTGTTCTCCTTTAAAAACAATACTACTGTTATTGTTTCCGTTTGGAAGAAGAAAAAAACACGTTTTACATAGCTGTTTCAGTTATTATAACAATCTATTTTTTTTTTCATATCACGTCACCCCGCCGTTTGTGACCGCCGTAGATAGGTAGGTACCTATGTATAATATATATGCACGTGTAACATTATAATATAACAACC
>NW_019103165.1:0-1666 GCF_001856785.1 Myzus persicae | reverse complement strand
AATTGTTATAACAAAGAAAACACTAGTTGAATAGTGTCAAAAATAATACCTATGACAAATAAAGGCAAACTTAATACGGATACATAATACATTAGTATTTATTTTTATTGAAAAAAATGAAGCTGAGAAATTTCAGCATTTTTTAAATTATAAAGTATACGCTATTTTATATGTTTTGGGTTTTTTGAGCAAATGTTTCTTTAATTGCGACATAAAGCTTTTGGAGAAGAAATCTTTTTGATTAATTCAAATATCGATGGTGCAGCTAATCAGCTGTGCATGTGTTCACAAAGAGCTTAGTGTCAACAAAAAAGTATATTTTAGAAAAGACCTACCTGCAGATAATAGAATACACTTGAAAATTGTCATATAACTTCTTTGTAGTTTGTATACTTTGTACATTTGAAGTGCTATACAAAATGTGCCAAAATCTTGACCTTATTGCTATTCTTCCTGATCTTTAACAATTGCTTTTCAAATTTCACAAGACCTTTAAAATTCCTACAATCTTTTTGCTATCAAGTTACAACTTTACTATATTCCTAATAAGTACCCACTTCAATGCCAGTGGATTATATACATATTACATAGGTATTAGACTTTAACGTTAACACTTAAATAATTTTTCAAACATTTCTCCAAAGTATAAAATAATGATTGCTTCTTTAAGTTTTAATGGACCTCTCAAGTTTCAATATTTGTTAAACATAGTATAAACTACAGATACAATTTAAGAATATTTGAAAATAACACTCATTATAAGCTAACTTATGAGTAGGTATATACATCAAATATTCAAATTATAGTATATAGAATATTGAAAAATAATCATATAATTATTTTCCAAAAAAAAGCTCAGTTTTTAATCTAATCATGTTTAATCAAGCGATCAAGTATAACACGAAGTTACTATTATTATGTAGGCATATAGGTTTACTCAAAGACTCATGTTTAAAAAGTATCTGTTGATTATTATTAGTAGTTAGATTTTCGATAACTCTGGTCGATAACTACTAAACCTAATAATAATAATTATGACTTTCGAAGCTGTCTATGGCATTAAGTTGTTTGGACAGTTCAGTACTTTATTTGATTTTGCCATTGTGTTTATTATGTAAGCATGTTTGAATTTAAATTAAAATCTAAATTAAATTTGTTTTGTATTTATTCCGAAAAAGCTCTCAAATTAGTCAAAAACTGATTACATTTATAATTGATACGCCATGTTTAGTTATAAATATTATGAATATATTATTAGAAATACATACAATATATTATCTGTTATTTTGCAAAACTAAATTTAAAAAAATTATTCTTAAAAATAAGTGATAATTGTTTCATGTTTGTATGCATAGAAGGAAAGTAGGACAATTTATAAGCACCTTCCTCCAAACAAAAATCCCAAGTGCGGGCTTGGTGAATGTAAGAATTAATAATTGATACCTAACAATAAATTAAATTAAAATAAAAGTGGTATGCTGCTTGATATTTTCTCTACAACTATGGTAACGTAATATTATACTATTTAGTATTTTGTATTGGTTGTTTGGAGAAATTTAGGAACTGTAACGTAAAATTAAAATATTTTAAAGAAATATCTATCACGATTACAAAAAAATTGTTTTATCTACCTCAACAAATACACTATTAAAATATTAACCTGAAC